>NC_053028.1:681745825-681852673 GCF_003073215.2 Triticum urartu
GAGAGAGCGACAACAGTCGTAAACATGCATTAAAATTAATTCACACCGAATATAAGCATGAGTAGGATATAATCCACCATGAACATAAATATCATGAAGGCTATGTTGATTTGATTCAACTACATGCGTGAACATGTGCCAAGTCGAGTCACTCAATTCATTTAAAGGAGGATACCATCCTATCATACCACATCATAATCATCTCAATAGCATGTTGGCACGCAAGGTTAACCATTATAACTCATAGCTAATCAAGCATGGCACAAGCAACTATAATCTCTAAATGTCATTGCAAATATGTTTACTTCATAATAGCTGAATCAGGAACGATGAATCATCATATTTACAAAAACAAGAGAGGTCTAGTTCATACCAGCTTTTCTCATCCCAATGAGTCCATCATATATCATCATTATTGCCTTTCACTTGCACGACCGAACGGTGTGTATAATAATAAGAGTGCACGTGCATTGGACTAAGCTGGAATCTGCAAGCATTCAACTCAAGAGAGAAGACAAGTAATATGGGCTCTAAGTTAAATAAACAATCATGCATATAAGAGCCACTAAGCATTTTCAATATAGTCTTCTCGACCCCCAAAGAAAGGAAAAGAAAAATAAAAACTATTTACACGGGAAAGCTCCCAACAAGAAAAAGAAGGACGGGAAATATTTTTGGGTTTTCTTTTTAATTCTACTACAAGCATGGAAAGTAGACTAACACTAATTTTTTTTGTTTTTCTTAAGGTTTATTAAACGCACAAGAAGAAAGCAGGAAAAAGGAAAATAAACTAGCATGGATATTACAATGAAAGAGTATGAGCACCGACATCTAGCAATGAGTGTGTGTGAACATGAATGTAATGTCGGTGGGAAATACATACTCCCCCAAGCTTAGGCTTTTGGCCTAAGTTGGTCTATTGCCAGGGATAACCTGGCTGATATCCGTAGATGAAGCTGGGGTCGTACTGCGATGCAGCGGCTACCGCCTGCTGAGCAGCAGCACGGCGTCGGGCTGCTTCCACTCCCCTCTCGTACTCATCTGCCTCCTCTCTGGTAATAATATATCTTCCTCTCACCTGAAAATCAAAGAAGGTAGGAGCAGGAAGAGCAACACGGACCACACGCCGTCTGTCAAAGATTAGTCGATACTGGTAAGGTGGTCCAGTCCTCTCAATGAACTGGTGGGAAAACATAGGATCAAGATCTAAATAAGAAGTGGGCAACTCCACATCACCCTCACGAATGTCTACATCAAGAAAATTAGCTAAGCGGGTTGCATAAATTCCTCCAAAGAAATCTCTGTTACGTCTATTAAGATGCAACCTACGAGCTACAATGGCTCCCATATGATAAGCTTGGTCCCCTAACACAGCACTTCTGAGAATGCTGAGATTAGGGGCACACATGTGACATGCTTCATCCTTAGCAGTTATACATCTACCAATGAAGAGAGCAAAATAATGTATAGCAGGAAAGTGAATGCTCCCTATAGTGGCCTGTGCTATATCTCTAGATTCCCCCACAGTTATTCTAGCAAGAAAATATCTATATTCAGATTTAGGGGCATCCCTGATACTACGCCAAGATGGAAGTTTGCTTGCACGAGTGAAATCCTCTAAGTCCATGGTATAAGACTTGTCATAAAGGTCAAACATGACTGAAGGAGAATTACACGAAGATGAATAATCAAACCTCCCCACAAATGAACTTGTGAGATAACGATACTGGGGGCATTTATCAGCTTCAAAGTCCTCAAGACCTGCATTACGCACATATGCGTAAAATTCTTATTTAATTCCCACTTGATTCATAAAATTTTCCGAAGGCCATTCACAGGGCCTCACGAGAGCGTCTCTTGGTGGTTCCTCGTCACCATCACGCATTGCAAGTCTGGGACCTTGCTTCCTTGAAGAACCACCTTGGAACATCCTCCTAAGCATATTGTTTTCTCTGAAAATAATTCTGAAATTTTTAGTAACTTCAAACAAAAGTGAACCAACTTCAATAAGATTAATAGCAACTACTCATACAAGTGCCTAGAGCATATATCAAGCATTAGAACTACTTGGAACCATATATATTTGACATGCAAGCTCAAGAACATGGTCACCTATGCAGCACAAATTTGCAATGAATAAAGCACTAGAACAAAAACTAATTGGACCAATGGAGGAGTCACATACGAAGGAACAATCTCCCCAAGCAGTTTTGCGAGAGGTGCTTTGAGCAAGGAGATCGAAAATCGCAGCAAAAGTTGCTGGAACACGAGCTTGAGTTGGTTTTTCGGGTTTGTGCGAGACAGAGGAAGAAGATGGGTGCAGGAATAAGTGGAGGAGGGCCACCGTGGGCCCACGAGGCAGGGGGGCGCGCCCAGGGGGGTAGGGCGCGCCCTCCACCCTCGTGACCAGGTGGCAGCTCCCCCCGCGGTAATTTTTGCACTAAAAATCCTTAAATATTCCCGAAAAAATCATATTAAATTGGCATGGCATTCTGAGGACTTTTATTTTTGGGATATTTTTATATTGCACGGATAAGTCAGGAAACAGACAGAAAAATACTATTTTACTTTATTTCTACTAAAGAACAGAAAATATAAAGAGGGTACAGAAGGTTGTGCTTCTAGTTTCATCCATCTCATGCTCATCAAAAAGAATCCACTAACAAGGTTGATCAAGTCTTGTTAACAAACTCATTCCGATAATCATGGAACCGGAGAAATTTCGAATAACACTATGTTACCTCAACGGGGATATGGACATCCCCAACAATAAGTATATCATATTTATTTTTGACAGTAGGAAAAGGAAGTTCAAAACCTCCAAATATAATCGATGGGATTTTTCCAATAGAGTTGACACTATAAACTTGAGGTTGTTTCCTCGAAAGTGCACCGTATGCTCATTACCATTAACATGAAAAGTGACATTGCTTTTGTTGCAACCAATAACAGCCCCTGCAGTATTAAGGAAAGGTCTTCCAAGAATAATAGACATACTATCATCCTCGGGAATATCAAGAATAACAAAGTCCATTAAAATAGTAACGTTTGCAACCACAACAGGTACATCCTCACAAATACCGACAGGTATAGCAGTTGATTTATCAGCCATTTGCAAAGATATTTCAGTAGGTGTCAACTTATTCAAGTCAAGCCTACGATATAAAGAGAGAGGCATAACACTAACACCGGCTCCAAGATCACATAAAGCAGTTTTAACATAATTTCTTTTAATGGAGCATGGTATAGTAGGTACTCCTGGATCTCCAAGTTTCTTTGGTATTCCACCCTTAAAAGTGTAATTAGCAAGCATGGTGGAAATTTCAGCCTCCGCTATCTTTCTTTTATTAGTAATGATATCCTTCATATACTTAGCATAAGGATTTGTTTTGAGAACATCAGTCAATCGCATACGCAAAAAGATAGGTCTAATCATTTCAGCAAAGCGCTCAAAATCCTCATCATCCTTTTTCTTGGATGGTTTCGGAGGAAAAGGCATGGGTTTCTGAACCCATGGTTCTCTTTCTTTACCATGTTTCCTAGCAACGAAGTCTCTTTTATCATAACGTTGATTCTTTGATTGTGGGTTATCAAGATCAATAGCAGGTTCAACTTCTACATCATTATCATTACTAGGTTGAGCATCATCATGAACATCATCATTAACATTTTCACTAGGTTCATGTTCATTACCAGATTGTGTTTCAGCATCAGGCATAGAGATATCATTTGGATTATCAGGTGGTTCAGCAATAGGTTCACTAGAAGTTTGCACAGTTCTATCATTTTTCTTTTTCTTCCTTTTAGAAGAGCTAGGTGCATCAATATTATTTCTTTGAGAATCTTGCTCGATTCTCTTAGGGTGGCCTTCAGGATACAAAGGTTCCTGAGTCATTCTACCAGTTCTAGTAGCCACTCTAACAGCATAATCATTTTTCTTACTATTCATTTCATCAAGCATTTCTTTCTGAGCTTTAAGTACTTGTTCTACTTGAGTGGTAACCATAGAAGCATGTTTGCTAACAAGTTTAAGTTCACCTCTAATATTATCCATATAATCACTCAAGCGTTTAATCATAAAGGTATTCTGCTTTAATTGTCTACCAAAATAAGCATTAAAGTCATCTTGCTTAAACATAAAGTCATCAAACTCATCCAAGCACTGACTAGCAATTTTAGTAGGAGGGACTTCAACTTTATCATATCTATAGAGAGAATTTACCTTTACTACAATTTTAGTAGGAGGGACTTCAACTTTATCATATCTATAGAGAGAATTTACCTTTACCTTTACTACCGTGACAAAACCACGACAGTATTCCGGACCCCTCTGATCTGCCTAACCGGTCATAATATTCATGACCGAAACACAAGCAGCGCTTCACTCTTCGACAGCCGCGGCAACGATCTCCGGTTCAGCAGCGGCAACGGTTGCCGGGGCGGGAGGCCCTGTGCGCCCACCGGCTCAGGTTCTATCAGAACTATTTGATGCGTTGGCTGTGCTTATGGCAGAAGTTAATCCGCCAGATCAGGACGCTCACAACGCGGAGAAAAGGTAAAGGAACAAATCACCCAGGCCAAAACGGATCTGGCGGCTGAGGACACCAGGATGGCCGCAGAGCGGGCCGCTTTAGACGCACAGGCCTACAGGCTTATGTTGGATCAGAGCGCGTCGCATGAAGTCATGAGGAGGAAGCACCGGTCCCGCTTACCTCCAGTTTTCGAGGCCAGAGACCTTTTCAACACTCCAGGACCAAGAGCCAGTAATCCGCTGGAGGGGAACCGGGCAGAAGCCCCTGGGACGGGTGCACCGGTTCAGCCCCGTCAGATGGACCCGCCTCGTCAAAACACCGTTATACCTCGGGATGTTTTAACACCTTCGGGTCACTACTCCAACCCAATGGACAATCTTGTTGCCGCTGCTGCATGACTGGAGGCCATTCCAGTTGAAGGTGACTCGCCACAAGCAGTAGAGACGCGACGGGTCAAGGAACTTCTGAGGACAGCTTTGGCCCAATAGGAGGCGTACTTGTACAGCCGCGACCGAATCCATTCGACCCCCCGTCCAAGCCGGAGCTATAGCAGACATATGGATGAACCAGCAGTGTCGAGTAATGAACGACGTGGAGCTCCCCGTTGCAACAACCCGACGGGTGGTGCTGATGACGCTCAGGAAGTGGTGAACCGGGTCCGAGCGCGTAGGGAGGCCGAGTTAGCCGCACAGCATCTGGCTCGGCAGCTCACGCCGGTTCGTCCAACCATTTCGATCGAACCTGGTGTTCTTCTAGTTCTTTGGGGGTGCCTTGCCTCGTCCCCGCTTTACGCAAGGTGCGCTTGCCCAAGGATTTCAAAGGCCCACGCAAGGTACCAAATTATACGGCGGATCAACCACCAGAGACATGGGTAGAGAGCTATGAGATGGCCATGGAGATGCTTGATGTGGATGACACGGCGTGTGCGAAATACTTCACCATGATGCTTGAAGGAACGGCCCGTACTTGGTTAAAAAGCTTGCCCGCTAATTCTATCAGTTCATGGGCCCAATTACGAGCCCGATTTATCAACAATTTCAAGGATACCTGTAAACAGCCTATGTCGATAGTGGACTTAGCTGCATGCGTCCAGGAGGAAGGAGAGTCAACGACTCATTGGGTGCGCCGGGTTTCACAAGTGTTGCACTCCTCAGACCACATCAACGCTGACACCGCAGTATTAACCCTAGAAGGCAACTGCCGGTTTGGGCCCCTGAAGTTGAAATTGGGACGGATGAAGCGTCATTGCACCGACATGGGGACCCTCATGGCCGCTTTGGTAAAATATGCTGATTCTGATAGTACCAAGGATCCCGAATCTGATGATGACAAGACAGGGAAGGGGAAGAAGAACAGCAGCTCCAAAGGTCAGCAGCATCACTGGGTAGGCAATGGCGGAGGAGGCAAGCGTAAAGCGGATGGCAACATGGATTTTGTGGCTAATACCAACGTACAGGACAATGGCCAGCGGCGCAAGGGTAGGCCGAAAAATCGTAGTGGAGCGCCCAACCCCAACCCAAACCGCCTGAACTATCTGCTAAGCTAGCCCTGTCCAAGACATGGGACGAAGGAGGAGCCAGCAAACCACCTTTGGAAGGATTGCTTTATTATGCAGGAGTTCAAAAATTCTAATAATTTCCGGTATGATCACGGATCTGGCGGTGGTTCAGGGTCCGGGCCGGGTTACGGTGGAGGAAGTTCCGGTTCAGGATTTAATGGTAATCCGGGCGGACATAATGGTCAAAATAGTCAGAACAACCAGGGTGGTTACAACCAATAGCAGCAACAGTCAGGTTACCAAAGCAACCCAAAGCAGTTGAGTAATGGGCAGTACCATGTCTTTACCACTAGCTTGGACAAGCGAGACCGGAAGGTTCAGAGGCGGGCAGTCAACTCTGTTGAACCGGCCACACCCCGTTATCTACATTGGTCTGAACAGCCAATCATATGGAGCAGAGAGGATCACCCACTCCAGGTCGATAATCCGGGCCAGTTGGCTCTGGTGGTGGCGCCTCAGGTGGGAGGTTATAAGTTCACCAAGGTGCTCATGGATGGAGGGAGCAGCATTAACATCCTATACTATGAGACCTTCCGTCGTATGGGACTTACAGATAAGAATCTCAAACCGTCCAATACAGTATTCCACGGTGCAGTGCCTGGCAGATCAGCGTATCCCATTGGTAAGATAGCTCTTGAAGTGGCCTTTGGGGATGATCACGATTCCAGGTCGGAGACAATAACGTTTGAAGTGGTGAAAATCCAAAGTCCATATCACGCCCTGTTTGGGCGTCTGGCATACGCCAAGTTTATGGCTTGGCCCTGTTATGTGTATTTGCAGCTCAAGATGCCGGGTCACAAGGAGACAATAATGGTTCACGGAAGCCGCAAAATCACTTTGGAATGCGAGGAAGGAGATGTGGCTTATGCAGAGTCGGTTTGTGCCACCGAGGAGTTGAAGTACTATAAAAACAATGTTGATCCAGCGGACATGACTCCGTTGAAGAAGCCAACTACGGAGCATGATCCGGCCCTGAAGTTCAAATCGGCAGCAGAAACTAAGCTTGTTGACTTCGTACCTGGCGATTCGTCCAAGAAGTTCAGCATTAGTGCCAACTTGGATCCGAAATAGGAAAGCACGCTCATCGAGTTCATCCATGAGAATCGGGACATTTTTGCATGGAAGCCCTCTGACATGCCAGGTGTACCGAGGCAACTCGCTGAGCACACACTTAATGTGGATCCTAAATACAAACCGGTGAAACAGTTCCTCTGCCGGTTTAATGAAGAAAGACGCAAGGCGATTGGAGAAGAGGTAGCCAGGCTCTTAGCAGCTGGTTTTATTGTTGAAGTTTTTCACCCTGAGTGGCTTGCCAATCCGGTGCTAGTCCTTAAGAAAAATGGCACCTGGCGTATGTGTGTGGATTACACAGATCTTAATAAAGCTTGTCCGGCAGATCCTTTTGCCCTCCCCCATATTGATCAAATCATTGATGCTACGGCGGGTTGTGAGCGTTTAAGTTTTTTGGATGCATATTCTGGCTATCATCAGATCAAAATGGCAGTTAAAGACCAGGAGAAGATGGCATTCATAACTCCCTTTGGAGCCTTCTGCTATGTGTCTATGCCCTTTGGGCTCAAAAGTGCCCAGGCAACTTATCAACGGTGTGTACAAAATTGTCTTCACAAGCAGATTGGCCGTAATGTACATGCTTACGTGGATGATATCGTGGTTAAATCCAGGGAGAAGGAGACTCTGGTTGATGATTTGAAGGAAACCTTTGATAACCTAAGGACGTACAAGATGATGCTTAATCCGGACAAGTGTGTCTTTGGTGTACCGGCGGGCAAGTTATTGGGTTTTCTGGTGTCCAACAGGGGAATTGAGGCTAATCCGGAGAAGATCACAGCCATCACCTCCCTGGCTAAACCGAAGTGTATCAATGATGTTCAACGCCTGGCAGGCCGGATTGCCGCGTTAAGCCGGTTTATCAGCCGCCTTGGTGAGAAGGCGATCCCTTTGTATCAGATGTTGAAGAAGACGGATCAGTTCGTCTGGAGTTCTGCTGCTGATGAAGCATTTGAGGATTTAAAGCGGCAATTGGCCAATCCGCCTGTGCTCGCCGCTCCCATTGACAAGGAGCCGTTACTGCTATATGTTGCTGCTAATGCTCGTGCGGTCAGCGTGGCTATTGTGGTGGAACGAAAGGAGGTAGGTAAGGAGCATCCGGTTCAACGTCCGGTCTATTATATTAGCGAGGTACTCATTGAGTCCAAGCAAAGGTATCCGCATTGGCAGAAGCTGGTGTACGGAGTTTTTATGGCAAGCCGGAAGCTTAAGCAATACTTCCAAGGGCACCCAATTACGGTGGTCAGTTCTTCTCCTTTGGGAGATATCATTCAAAACCGGGAAGCAACTGGCCGGATTGCAAAGTGGGCTATAGAGCTGGGGCCGTACGGTTTGAAATATGTGCCTCGGACAACGATTAAGTCTCAAGCACTTGTTGATTTCATCAATGATTGGATGGAAATGCAAGCACCTGAAGAAAAGCCGGATCATATGTATTGGACCATCCATTTTGACGGATCCAGGCAGTTGGAAGGCTTAGGGGCTGGAGTCGTATTAACTTCCCCACGAGGTGATAAGTTTTGTTATGTTCTCCGTTTAATGTTCCCTTGTACTAACAATGCAGCTGAGTATGAAGCCTTGCTCCATGGTCTTCGGATGGCTAAGGAGATGAATCTAAGTCGAGTTAAGTGCTTCGGTGATTCGGACCTTGTGGCTCAGCAAGTGTCTGGCACTTGGGACTCCAAGGACCCACTCATGGAAGCATATCATCGTGAGGTGGATATTGTTGCAGGTTATTTCAGAGGCTATCAGGTGGACCATGTGGACCGGCGGAAAAATGAAGCGGCGGACGCTTTAAGCCGGCTGGGCTCTCAGCGCAAACCGGTCCCACCCAATGTTTTTCTGGATGTGCTGCACAACCCGTCGGTGAAGATCCCTGGTGAAGAGGATTTGGCCATTCCTGATCCGGAGGCTCGATTGGTGGCAGTTCTTCATGTTATTCCGGATTGGACGCTTCCTTATCTGGCGTACAAGAACCGGGGCGAGTTGCCAGAAGATGAGATTCTGGCCCGGCAGATAATCCGGCGATCCAAGTCCATGACTGTCATCAACGGTGAGTTGCATCATTGCAGTGTATCAGGAGTTTTTCAACGTTGTGTGTCTCCTGAAGAAGGCCGTGAAATTTTGCGGGAGATCCACGAAGGAGATTGTGGTCACCACACCGGTTCAAAGTCTCTGGTGGCTAAAGCGTTTCGCCATGGTTTCTATTGGTTAACTGCTCATGCTGATGCGAAGGATCTGGTCAGACGATGTGATGGTTGCCAAAGGTTTTCAAGACGTGCTCATGTACCGGCTCAAGAATTGAGGATGATTCCAATTACTTGGCCGTTTGCGACTTGGGGGCTAGATATGGTTGGGCCTTTCAAAAGGTCCAAATATAAGAAGACCCACCTCCTGGTGGCGGTGGACAAGTTTACAAAGTGGGTGGAGGCAGAACCTGTTAGCAAGTGTGATGCGGCCACAGCGGTTCAGTTCATCAAAAAGGTGATTTTCCGGTTTGGCTTTCCGCACAGTATTATCACAGATAATGGTACCAATTTATCCAAAGGTGCTATGAAGGAGTTCTGCGAACGGGAGCACATCCGGCTCGACGTTTCATCAGTGGCACATCCACAGTCCAATGGTCAAGCAGAAAGAGCTAATCAAGAGATCTTGAGAGGCATCAAGCCCCGGCTCATGGTTCCTTTGCAAAGAACGCCGGGTTGTTGGGTAGAAGAATTACCATCTGTGTTATGGAGCATCAATACAACACCCAACAGATCAACAGGATACACACCGTTCTTCATGGTTTATGGAGCGGAGGCGGTTCTCCCCAGCGATATCCATCATGACTCACCTCGTGTCACGGCTTATGTTGAAGCGGACAACGAGACAGCACGACAAGATGCTTTGGACCGGTTGGATGAAGAGCGTGACATCGCAGCCGCCCGGTCGGTGATTTACCAGCAGGATCTTCGTCGTTATCACAGTCGCCGAGTTAGAACCAGAGCCTTCCAGGAAGGAGATTTGGTGCTTCGGCTCATCCAAGATCAGACTGATATGCATAAGCTATCCCCACCTTGGGAGGGGCCTTTTGTGGTCAGCAAAAATCTGCACAACGGGTCGTACTATCTGATCGATATTCGAGAGCATAAGGACTCACGTACATCAGAGGAGGAGACTAACAGGCCGTGGAATATAGCTCATCTTCGGCCTTACTATACCTGAGCCATTGGCTATACTTATGTACATACAATGTATATATTATGATTAAGTAAAATAAACCGGAACCTCAGCTAAAGCGGGGTATCTGTTCTTTTACATCATGTGAGGTTACACGGAGTTGCTCTAAAGCGGCCTCCGATTTACCCCTTGAGTTCGCTTTGCTAAAAGCATCGTGTTATATCACTTGGAGGATTGGTCGTGTCCGAACCAATACCATGCCTCTTGATAGGCGAAAGCCACCAGATCACTTGGGGACTTGGTCATGTCTGAACCAGTCATGCCTCTTGATCGGCCTAAGGCCACAGAATCACTTGGGGGCTTGGTCGAACCCGAACCATGACCACGCCATTTGGTCGGCATAAAATGCCACAAGAATCACTTGGGGACCTGGCTAACAAGAACCATAGTTACACCTAACGGGAGCTTGGTCGTGTTTGGCCATGGTTACGCCATTTGATCAGCTTAAATAAATCTTTTTTGGCAAATGTTTTTTTTGTTGCTTTTGCTTCATACTTTTCTTTGAAGGGGTTTTTTTTTTGCTTTTTATTGTGTTCTTTAAACTGACAAAGTTTTTTAACCAATCAATTGACGGAACACAGTTCACGTCAATCCGGAGACTATTTGTCCGGTTTGATCCTTGTTGCTAACATCCTCTTATGGAGTAACACGGTGTTCATTATAACCCGGCATGGTTTACATGGTAACCAGTGTCATATACATATACAGGAGTTGTTATTTCCTCCAATAGTGTGGGTTTGCAAAAGCTCCGCTTCAAGGTTGGCCAAGCCAACTTCACACTCAATGGTGGCAGGTATTATGTATCTCAAATTTTTTGATCATATACTTAAAATTTTGTTTTGGGTGTTTTGACTTTATATATACAAAACATCATATTCCGCCTGACGGTACAACCGCGGTGGCACTTAATGAATTTCTTATTTCAGAAAGTATTTTGGAAAGTTCATTACCACAGGAAGAACAAATTATGCGCGAAGGCATATCAACATCAAAGGTATCAGCTAGCCTATTACAAGGCAACATGGTGCCCATAATAACATAATTGTTTTGCACAAAGGAGAGACAGTTTTAAAACCGGCTTCCGATTTAAGCTTGGCCACCAGCCTGGCCTGATGGTTGTGGGTCATCCTGCGCCGCTTCAGCTTCCGTTTCTCTACCCAGTGGCTGAAAATCCACAGTTATCCAATCGATTCCCATCAATGCTTGAAAAACAGCTTTGTCATGGATTAGCGAAGAGGGGTCAATATCGGGAGCGTAAGTATGCTTATGGATTGGAGGGATCAGGTTTTCCGATTCATGGATTGGTGCAGCTATTCGCTTGTTCTGGCTGTCATATTGGGCTTGATAATGAGACAAATCTGCTTCCTCAGCCAGTTGACAAGCTAACGGACGTACCTCCCGGTTTATGGCTCGCAGATCCACTTCACCAAATTCTGACCCGTCTTCCTTCAAACTGGGATAACCTTGAGCCGCTTCAATAGGATCAAAATCCGGCACCCAGGCTTTTGCCCGGATTAAAGCATTGATTGCACCGGTTCGAGCAGCAGATTTCTTCAGCTCTTCAACCCGGGCAGGAAGCACTGACAGTTTCATCAAAGTATCTTGAATCAAAGTAGGCGCCGGTTTGTTATGAGACGCAGTACAGATGATCCGCTGGGCACCAGTATACAATTGTTCAACCAAGGTATAGACGGCTTTCAACTTCTTCCACACATCTGACCCCAAGTGACCAATGCGTGTCCCTGAAATACCATAAAAGGTTAATAAACCGGCGACTCTATAAGAAGGTAGAACCAATTCAGAAGGCAAGCTAGCTTACCAAAGATAGAAGTGGTCATGGCATGAACGTGCCGCTTTATGCTGGTCAGTTCATCCGTCACTGGTTTCAGTGCAGCCTCGGCATCCTCTGCTCGTTTGATCAAAGCGGACTTTTCAGTGGCCCAATCCGCCCGTTTCTTCTTGAAGTTCTCCTTAAGTTGTTCCATGGCGCTTAAGGCACTGACCAATTCCTCTTTTGCCTTGGAGGTTTCAGCCTGTTGGGTTTTCAGGTTTTCTCGCAGATCGATGACTTGGCTTTCTTTCGCCTTCAGCTCCGCCTGCAGGCATACAGATATATGTTTCAACAAATCGGTAGAAGGATTCAAGTACCAACCACATAACAAGTTATGCCCTTAGCACTTGGGGGCTAATGCATATTCGATCTGCATCTTTCAATTGTTTACAAAGTCCCAAACTCAATACAAGTATTCAACTTGGTACTTGGGGGCTAATGCATATTCGATCTGCATCTTTCAATTGTTTACAAAGTCCCAAGCTCAATACAAGTATTCAACTTGGCACTTGGGGGCTAATGGCTATTTGATCATATGTATTCTGATGCGGCAGTTTCAATTACTTAAAGTACCAGTTTAACTACGCTAAGTTGAACTGGCCCTTGGGGACTACATCAGCAAATTTCAAAGTATCAAGATTCATATTATTAAGTCCTGGTTTGGAAGGATATTTTAAATTGGCCCTTAGGGGCTAGGAGAG
Organism: Triticum urartu; assembly: GCF_003073215.2. Taxonomy (NCBI): domain Eukaryota; kingdom Viridiplantae; phylum Streptophyta; class Magnoliopsida; order Poales; family Poaceae; genus Triticum; species Triticum urartu. Next base: position 681,758,738 of record NC_053028.1, read on the forward strand.
TCAGCAAGAATGAAAGCATACAAGCAGGAAGGAGCATATGGAAGCTACCTCATATTTATCCTTCATCATGTTAACCAGACCGGCTTCATAGTCATGGCTGGTATACAGCCGGTTCAGATAGCCGGAATGGATATCTTGGGCGTTCAGATCAGCGTAAGCCGTCAGATCAGCATTCCACTTGCCTTTGCCAAAAGCAGCTAATTCTTCCTTGGCAGAATGTTTGGATAAAGCGACAGGATTGCTTGGCTCAGTATGGCCAGTGCCAGTAATGACAACTTCATCATCATTGGTACCGCCAGTTTGCACTAGAGCTGTTGGCTTGTCAGTAGGTTTTGCGGGACCGGTGGAGCTTTCAACCCGGAGGGAACCTGTGGGCTGATGGATAGGACCTGAGGTATCAGTAGGTCTTTCCTCAGCAGTAAGATCATCATCTGGCTACGGTGGATCATTGGGAATATCCTCAGGAATAGCCGCTTCAAGATTGGGTGTGGTGCCTGGTTCAAGAATGACATCTTCTTCGGCCGCTTTATCCAGGCGGGCCTTCTTGCTCGGCCTAGGTTTGGCCCTGAGAAGAATAACAAAATTAAATACAACATATGTTCTAAGGCAATATACTGCAAACATCACAATAAATATAGCTTACCCAAGCACCGTTTTGAGCGGTGGGAGCTGAGTAGCCGACGACTCGCTAGAAGATGAGTGGGAAATAACCTGATAATCGGAGTCAGACGGATTAAGAGGTTGAAGAAAGCAGCCCGCTTTAGGAAAAGCACTAACAAGCGAATTAGAGACCTCGGAATGACGTTTCCGAACCGGACTGTTCGGTAAACCGGCGGAGGTAACTACCTGGCCGCTGTGCCGGGTGGTGTGGCGAGCTTCGTGTTGTTGAGTCTTCATAAGAAGTTTAGGATCCAAATAAGCAAGAGGATGAGAAAATTTAACTTTCCGATTTTCCTGACGGATTTTTTGTGAAGGCAAAGTTTCTGAATCGGAAGAGAGAATAATTACCTCTGCAACATTCGCATGGCTGGCTTCGGCATCATCCTAACAAATATCATCATCAATAAGATGCATGAAAAATAAACCAACTGAGTCAAGCTCTACCTCAAAGTCTGGATTATCCACCTCGTCATCAGGGGCCGGATTAGAAGATGCAGTGGTTCTTTTCCGGTGGGCGGTCTTCTTCACAGCTTTAGTTTTTTGCCGGGTTGCTCTTTCCGGTTTATCTGTTTTCTCTGGTTTCTCCTGCGGCAGCTTTTTGCTCCAAAACGGATCATCGCCCTGGTTATGCAGACACTGATATTAAAAACAATGACCAGACATATCAATAACAGATTCAGCAAAGAGAAAAATCAAAGTCTTACAGCTGGCGGTTTGTTGGTGGCACAGAAGGGAAGCAGGCCGGTTCTAGCGCAGATGTGCTCCGGTTCATTCAATATTTTACGCACAGCCTCTGTGATTTTTTCACCAGAGAGCTGGAGTCTTGAATGTCGCAGTGGGTCATTCACACTATCAGTATATTCGCACATCAAACCGGAGCGCTGACTAAGGGGCAGTATGCTCCATGATATCCAACAGCGAGCAAGGTCAACCCCTGTTAAACCGTTGGCCATAAAGGCTCTGAGCTTTGACAGCTGAGGAGCATATTTGCTTCTCTCCTGGGCAGTCAATCGTTGAGGAAAAGGATGGGTATTGCTGAGCCGCTCCGGACGAAAGCCAGGCAAGGGATTCTCACCAGCAGGGGAGGTATCTTTGCAGTAGAACCATGTCTGATTCCACTCCTTGGGGTGACTGTGCAGCTTGGCGTGAGGGTATGTGACCTCTTTCCTTTTTTGAATCGCCATGCCACCCAACTCCGTATTAGAGCCATCAGTAAACTCAGTACGGCGGTTTAGATGGAAAAGATCTCTGAATAATTCCACTGTGGGCTCCTCTTGAAAGAACACCTCACAGAGCACTTGGAAGTGGCACATATTTGTAACAGAGTTGGGGCCAGTGTCTTGCGGATGGAGTTGGAAATCAGCTAGAACATCCTGGTAGAATTTAGAACCGGGCAGTTTAAAACCCCGGGCTAAGTGGTCTACGAAAACAACAACCTCTCCTTCTCGAGGTATGGGGGGCATTCTTTGCCAAGAGCCCTCCAATGGACGGTGTCTTTGCTGCCCAAGGCGCCAATCAGGACTAAATCATCCAGTTGATCCTCTGTGACGCGAGAAGGGACCCAATTGCACTCATACACTTGCTTGGCCATGATGAAATCTACAAAGTACATTGATATGTGCAATGTTAAACCGGAAGCAGATCTATCTAAACCGGAGTTCATGAAGCAACAGCATCCCGGCGGTTCAACAAGGGGACTAATGATATATGATAGATTGCTTTTTCAAAGGTGAACCGCCTATGTGGTAAAGAGGATACAGATCTAAGGCAAGAATGACTAAGGAAGGTAAAAACAGATTTCATAAGGTCGCAGTGAAATTTTGGATCTACCGTAAGACAGGAAAATAAAAGGATTTAGACCTAAAAGGTCGATCTCAAAGCAATTCACAAGGGACCAGATCAGTGTTTTATGCGCATAAAGGTTTGCTTTGGTAACATAAGATAAGCCATTACGGAGAATACATCAGGTTTGAAGTTTTATTCATGGGCTAAATAAGAAACAAAGGAAGAACAACGCCAGAGTCTTGATGAACTTCGACGAATGAGGAAACCCTAGAACAGATCTGCGGGGGGAAAGAAGATTTACCGGAGCTGAGGAAGAAGCAGAAGGTCGCCGCGATGCTCTGGTGTGCTCAGGTTGATGCAGCGGCCAAGGTTGATGCAGAGGTCGACGGTGGCGGCGGAGCTCCGAAGCTGGGCGACGCGAGGAAGATGAAGCAGAAGGGGTCAGAGGGAAAGAGAAAGGAAATGACCCTTCGGTCCTATTTATAAAGAAAGGGATATGTCAGGCGCGAGAATCAAGGAGCCGCGAGTTTGGAAACAAAGCTGCGGCCTTAATTGTCACAGGCTTGTTATAAGGATAAGGTTCTTTATAACCAGTGACGTCACACCGGTCTACCGCGAGCAGAGAAGATGACATCACGGCGAGTCAACAAAATACAAGAAGATGTTGAAGATGAAGATTTTTGCTAAGGATTGACATGAACCTGTTCAAATCAATTTGGGGCCTAATGTTGGGGATATTACTACTGGGCATAAACCGGCCAGGACAAGCCGGGTTAACTTCATCAGTAGTTGAGTGTGATAAAAGCCCATGAGGGCAGATGAGGGCTAAAGGCCCATAATCAGTTTAAGGCCTATAGCTATAAACCGGCGTCGGTATGTAACTTGTGTTATAAGTTAGGAATAGTGGAGACCGAACCGGACGCATCTATGAGCCGGTATCGGGACTCTGTAAACCGCCGCGCGCCACCCATGTATATAAGGGGACGACCCGGCGGTGGTTCAAGGACAGACAACAACTCGAGACATAGGCGAAGCTTATTTGCTCCCTAGTCATCGAAACACCCATCAATTCCATCACAACTAGACGTAGGCTTTTACCTTCATTGAAGGGGCCGAACTAGTATAAATTCTCTTGCGTCCTTGTGTCCGCTTTAACCCCTTCAAGCTAACCCGTAGCGATGGCTCCACGACTAAGTCCTTTCTCTAGGACATCTGCCGTGACAAAACCACGACACTACCTGTGTCGGGATATCGGGAGGTTCTTCAGTAAATAAGTAATTGAGATCATATACTTCTTCAACAGGCGGTAAATTAAGACCATGTATTTCTTCAATAGGAGGTAAATTCTTAACATCTTCAGCTTTAATACCTTTTTCTTTCATAGATTTCTTTGCCTCTTGCATATCTTCAGGACTGAGAAATAGAACACCTCTCTTCTTCGGAGTTGGTTTAGGAATAGGCTCAGTAATTGGCTCAGGAGCTGGCTCAGGAGTTGGCTCGGGAGGTGGCTTAGGAGGTTCCCAATTATTTTCATTTGCCAACATATTATTCAATAAAATTTCAGCGTCATCCGGTGTTCTTTCCCTGAAAAGAGAACCAGCACAACTATCCAGGTAATCTATGGAAGCATCAGTTAGTCCATTATAAAAGATATCAAATTTTTCAGGTTTCTTAAGAGGATGATCAGGCAAAGCATTAAGTAACTTGAGAAGCCTCCCCCAAGCTTGTGGGAGACTCCCTTCTTCAATTTGCACAAAATTGTATATTTCCCTCAAAGCAGCTTGTTTCTTATGAGCAGGGAAATATTTAGCAGAGAAGTAATAAATCATATCCTGGGGACTTTGCACACAGGCAGGATCAAGAGAATTAAACCATTTCTTAGCATCACCCTTTAATGAGAACGGAAATATTTTGAGTATATAAAAGTGGCGTGATCTCAGATTATTAGTAAACAGGGCAGCTATTTCATCTAACTTACGAAGATGTGCCACAACAGTTTCAGATTCATAGCCATAAAAAGGATCAGATTCAACCAAAGTAATTATATCTGGATCAACAGTAATATCATAATAATCCTGATCAGGAACACAGATAGGTGAAGTAGCAAAAGCAGGGTCGGGTCTCATCCTACCTCTAAAAGATTCCTTACTCCACTTAATTAGTAACCTCTTACGTTCAGGTTTATCCGGACAAGCAAGAATAGCTTCATAAGATTCATTATTAAAAAGATAACCCTCAGGAATAACATGCATAGGTTCATCATCACTAACATCATTGTGTTCAAGTTCACTAATTTCTCTTTCTATAGACTTAGAAATTTGCTCATCTAGAAATTCACCAAGTGGCACAGTAGTATCAAGCATAGAAGTAGTTTCATCATAAGTATCATGCATAGCAGAAGTGGCATCATCAATAACATGCGACATATCAGAATTCATAGCAGTAGTAGGTTTAGGTGTCGCTAGCTTACTCATAATAGAAGGTGAATCAAGTGCAGAGCTAGATGGCAGTTCCTTACCTCCCCTCTTAGTTGAGGGATAAATTTTTGTCTTAGCGTCTTTCAAGTTCTTCATAGTGTCCAGCAGATATAAATCCCAAGTGACTCAAATAATAGAGCTATGCTCCCCGGCAACGGCGCCAGAAAAAGGTCTTGATAACCCTCAAGTATAGGGGATCGCAACAGTTTTCGAGGGTAGAGTATTCAACCCAAATTTGTTGATTCGACACAAGGGGAGCCAAAGAATATTATCAAGTATTAGCAGCTGAGTTGTCAATTCAACCACACCTGGAAACTTAGTATCTGCAGCAAAGTGTTTAGTAGCAAAGTAATATGATAGTGGTGGTAACGGTAACAAAGTAAAGACAGCAAAAGTAATGTTTTTGGTATTTTTGTAGTGATTGTAACAGTAGCAGCGGAAAAGTAAATAAGCGTAAACCAGTATATGGAAAACTCATAGGCATCGGATCAATGATGGATAATTATGCCGGTTGTGGTTCATCATGTAACAGTCATAACATAGGGTGACACAGAACTAGCTCCAGTTCATCAATATAATGTAGGCATGTATTCCGTAAATAGTCATACGTGCTTATGGAAAAGAACTTGCATGACAGCTTTTGTCCTACCCTCCCGTGGCAGCGGGGTCCTATTGGAAACTAAGGGATATTAAGGCCTCCTTTTAATAGAGAACCGGAACAAAGCATTAACACATAGTGAATACATGAACTCCTCAAACTATGGTCATCACCGGGAGTGGTCCCGATTATTGTCACTTCGGGGTTGCCGGATCATAACACATAGTAGGTGACTATAGACTTGCAAGATAGGATCTAGAACTCACATATATTCATGAAAACATAATAGGTTCAGATCTGAAATCATGACACTCGGGCCCTAGTGACAAGCATTAAGCATAGCAAAGTCATAGCAACATCAATCTCAGAACATAGTGGATACTAGGGATCAAACCCTAACAAAACTAACTCGATTACATGATAAATCTCATCCAACCCATCACCGTCCAGCAAGCCTACGATGCAATTACTCATGCACGGCGGTGAGCATCATGAAATTGGTGATGGAGGATGGTTGATGATGATGACGGCGACGAATCCCCCTCTCCGGAGCCCCGAACGGACTCCAGATCAGCCCTCCCGAGAGAGATTAGGGCTTGGCGGCGGCTCCGTATCGTAAAACGCGATGAAACTTTCTCTCTGATTTTTTCTCCTCGAAAGCCAATATATGGAGTTGGAGTTGGCGTCGGAGGGCCACCAGGGGGCCCACTAGGTAGGGGGGCGTGCCCAGGGGGGAGGGGCGCGCCCCCCACCCTCGTGGACAGGGTGTGGGCCCCCTAGTCTTCATCTTTGGCGACGATTTTTTATTATTTATTCTAAGATATTCCGTGGAGTTTCAGGTCATTCTGAGAACTTTTGTTTTCTGCATATAAAACAACACCATGGCAATTCTGCTGAAAACATCGTCAGTCGGGACTAGTTCCATTCAAATCATACAAGTTAGAGTCCAAAACAAGGGCAAAAGTGTTTGGAAAAGTAGATACGACGGAGACGTATCAGTTCCCCTCATTACAGAAGCACTTAGTCTCGGGTTTGGGTTCAACCTTGGGTTTCTTCACTAGAGCAGCAACTGATTTGCCGTTTCATGAAGTATCCCTTCTTTCCCTTGCCCTTCTTGAAACTAGTGGTTTTACTAACCATCAACAATTGATGCTCCTACTTGATTTCTACTTTCATGGTGTCAAACATCGCGAATTGCTCAAGGATCATCATGTCTATCCCTGATATGTTATAGTTCATCACTAAGCTCTAATAGCTTGGTGGCAGTGACTATGGAGAACTATCACTATCTCATCTGGAAGATTAACTCCCACTCGATTCAAGCGATTGTAGTACTCAGACAATCAGAGCACATGCTCAATGATTGAGCTTTTCTCCCTTAGTTTGCAGGCTTAAGAAACTTGTCAGAGGTCTCATACCTCTTGACGTGGGCACTAGTCTGAAATACCAATTTCAGTCTTTGGAACATCTCATATGTTCTGCGACGTTTCAAAAACGTCTTTGGTCCCATAATTCTAAACTGTTAGCATTACGCACTGAACTATCGCGTAGTCATCAAAACGTGTATGTCAGATGTTTCCCAACATCTACAGACGGCGCTCGAGGTTGAACACACTGAGCGATGCATTAAGGACATATCCCTTCTGTGCAGCAATGAGGACAATCCTCAGTTCACGGACCCAGTCCGCATAATTGCTACTGTCAACTCTCAACTGAATTTTCTCTAGGAACATATCTAAAACAGTAGAACCAAAGCGTGAGCTACGACATAATTTGCAAAGACCTTTTGACTATGTTCATGATAATTAAGTTCATCTGATTATTTAATGAACTCCCACTTAGATAGACATCCCTCTAGTCATCTAAGTGATACATGATCCGAGTCAACTAGGCCGTGTCCGATCATCACGTGAGACGGACTAGTCATCATCGGTGAACATCTTCATGTTGATCGTATCCACTATACGACTCATGTTCGACCTTTCGGTCTTCCATGTTTCGAGGCCATGTCTGTGAAGGAAATATGCCCTAGAGGCAATAATGAAAGTTATTATTTCCTTATATCATGATAAATGTTTATTATTCATGCTAGAATTGTATTAACCAGAAACATAATACATGTGTGAATACATAGACAAACAGAGTGTCACTAGTATGCCTCTACTTGACTAGCTCGTTAATCAAAGATGGTTATGTTTCCTAACCATGGACAAAGAGTTGTCATTTGATTAACGGGATCACATCATTAGTTGAATGATCTGATTGACATGACCCATTCCATTAGCTTAGCACCCGATCGTTTAGTATGTTGCTATTGCTTTCTTCATGACTTATACATGTTCCTATGACTATGTGATTATGCAACTCCCGTTTGCCGGAGGAACACTTTGTGTGCTACCAAACGTCACAACGTAACTGGGTGATTATAAAGGAGCTCTACAGGTGTCTCCAAAGGTACATGTTGGGTTGGTGTATTTCGAGATTAGGATTTGTCACTCCGATTGTCAGAGAGGTATCTCTGGGCCCTCTCGGTAATGCAAATCACTGAAGCCTTGCAAGCATTGCAACTAATGAGTTAGTTGCGAGATGATGTATTACGGAACGAGTAAAGAGACTTGCCGGTAACGAGATTGAACTAGGTATTGAGATATCGACGATCGAATCTCGGGCAAGTAACATACCGATGACAAAGGGAACAGCGTATGCTGTTATGCGGTCTGACCGATAAAGATCTTCGTAGAATATGTAGGAGCCAATATGAGCATCCAGGTTCCGCTATTGGTTATTGACCGGAGACATGTCTCGGTCATGTCTACATTGTTCTCGAACCGTAGGGTCCGCACGCTTAAGGTTTCGATGACAGTTATATTATGAGTTTATGAGTTTTGATGTACCAAAGGAGTTCGGAGTCCCGGATGAGATCGGGGACATGACGAGGAGTCTCGAAATGGTCGAGACGTAAAGATCAATATATTGGACGACTATATTCGGACATCGGAAAGGTTCCGAGTGATTCGGGTATTTTTCGGAGTACCGGGTAGTTACGGGAGAAGCAATGGGCCTTGATGGGCTTTAGTGGGAAGAGGAGAAAGGGCCAAGGGGCAGCTGCGCCCCCCCTCCCCTCTGGTCCGAGTTGGACTAGGGAAAAGGGGGCCGGCCACCTTTCCTTCTCCTCCACTTCCTTCTCCCTTCCTCCCCTCTTGGTGGACTCCTACTAGGACTTGGAGTCCTAGTAGGACTCCACATCCTGGCCGCACCAATTGCCTTGGCCGGCCTCCTCCTCCTCCATCCTTTATATACTGAGGCAAGGGGCACCCCATGAACACAAGTTGATCTTCGTGATCGTTCCTTAGCGGTGTGCGGTGCCCCCCTCCACCATATTCCACCTCGGTCATATTGTAGCGGTGCTTAGGCGAAGCCCTGCGACGGTAGAACATAAAAATCGTCACCACGCCGTCGTGCTGACGGAACTCCTCCCCGACGCTTTGCTGGATCGGAGCCCGGGGATCGTCATCGAGCTGAACGTGTGCCAAGAACTCGGAGGTTCCGGAGTAACGGCGCTTGGATCGGTCGGATCGTGAAGACGTACGACTACATCAACCGTGTTGTCACAACGCTTCCGCTGTCGGTCTACAAGGGTACGTAGATCACACTCTCCCCTCTCGTTGCTATGCATCACCATGATCTTGCGTGTGCGTAGGAATTTTTTTTGAAATTACTACGTTCCCCAACAGTCTGTACATGCTAGGCTCGTCAAGTTAACCTAAGTGTATTGCGTGTGTAAATCTGGCTTACACCCGTTGTATGTGAACGTTAGAACCTATCACACCCGATCATCACGTGGTGCTTCGGAACAACGGACCTTAGCAACGGTGCATAGTTAGGGGGAACACTTTCTTGAAATTATTGCGAGGGATCATCTTATTTATGCTACCATCGTTCTAAGCAAATAAGATGTAAACATGACAAACATCACATGCAAATCATAAAGTGACATGATATGGCCAATATCATCTTGCGCCTTTGATCTCCATCTTCGAGGCGCGGCATGAACACCATCGTCACCGGCATGACACCATGATCTCCATCATCATGATCTCCATCATCATGTCTTCATGAAGTTGCCTCGCCAACTATTACTTCTACTACTATGGCTAACGGTTAGCAATAAAGTAAAGTAATTACATGGCATTTTCATTGACACGCAGGTCATAAATAAATTAAGACAACTCCTATGGCTCCTGCCGGTTGTCATACTCATCCACATGCAAGTCGTGATTCCTATTACAAGAACATGATCAATCTCATACATCACATATATCATTCATCACATCCTTTTGGCCATATCACACCACATAACATACCCTGCAAAAACAAGTTAGACGTCCTCTAATTGTTGTTGCATGTTTTATGTGGCTGCTATGGGTTTCTAGCAAGAACATTTCTTACCTACGCAAAACCACAACGGTGATATGTCAATTGCTATTTACCCTTCATAAGGACCCTTTTCATCGAATCCGATCCGACTAAAGTGGGAGAGACAGACACCCGCCAGCCACCTTATGCATTGAGTGCATGTCAGTCGGTGGAACCTGTCTCACGTAAGTGTACGTGTAAGGTCGGTCCAGGCCGCTTCATCCCACAATGCCGCCGAATCAAGATAATACTAGTAACGGCAAGAAAATTGAACAAATCATCGCCCACAACTACTTTGTGTTCTACTCGTGCATAGAATCTACGCATAGACCTAGCTCATGATGCCACTGTTGGGGATCGTAGCAGAAATTTAAAATTTTCTACGCATCACCAAGATCAATCTATGGAGTAATCTAGCAACGAGGGAGAGGGAGTGCATCTTCATACCCTTGAAGATCGCTAAGCGGAAGCATTGCAAGAACGCGGTTGGTGGAGTCGTACATGCAGCGATTCAGATCGCGGTCGATTCCGATCTAAGCGCCGAACAACGGCGCCTCCGCGTTCAACACACGTACAGCCCAGTGACATCTCCCACGCCTTGATCCAGCAAGGGTAGAAGGAGAGGTTGGGGAAGACTCCGTCCAGCAGCAGCACGACGGCATGGTGGTGGTGGAGGAGCGCGGCACGCCAGCAGGGCTTCGCCAAGCACTGCAAGAGACGAGGAGGAGAAGGTATTGGAGGGGAGGGGGCTGCGCCAAGTGCTTGGGTCTGGCCACCCTCCCACCCCTCCACTATTTATAGGTTGGGAGAGAGGGGGCCGTCCCCCCTAGATCCCATCTAGGGTTGGAGCGGAGGCCAAGAGGGGGGAGGAGTGCCTCCCAAGTCAAGTGGAGGCCCTTCCCCTTAGGGTTTCCCCTCTCCCATGCGCATGGGCCTTGGGGGGCTGGTGCCCCTGGCCCATTAAGGCTAGGGAGCCCCCCTACAGCCCATGCTGCTGTATTGGACGTGGTGGAACATTTTCTGGACCTCCGGACCCCTCCGGAATCCTCTGGAACCTTCCGAAAGCTTCCCGGTACAATACCGAAAAAACGAACTTTTCCTGGAACCCGAACAACAACTTTCCATATATAAATCTTTACCTCCGGACCATTCCGGAACTCCTCGCGACGTCCGGGATCTCATCTGGGACTCCGAACAACATTCGGTAACCACGTACAAACTTTCCCTATAACCCTAGCGTCATCGGACCTTAAGTGTGTAGACCCTACGGGCTCGGGAATCATGCAGACATGACCGAGACATCTCTCTGGTCAATAACCAATAGCGGGATCTGGATACCCATGTTGGCTCCCACATGTTCCATGATGATCTCATCGGATGAACCATGATGTCAAGGATTCAATCAATCCTGTATACAATTCCCTTTGTCTATCGGTATAGTACTTGCCTGAGATTCGATCGTCGGTATCCCAATACCTTGTTCAATCTCGTTACCGGCAAGTCTCTTTACTCGTTCTGTAACACATCATCCCGTGATCAACTCCTTGGTCACATTGTGCACATTATGATGATGTCCTACCGAGTGGGCCCAGAGATACCTCTCCGTTTACACGGAGTGACAAATTCCAGTCTCGATTCGTGCCAACCCAACAGACACTTTCGGAGATACCCGTAGTGCACCTTTATAGCCACCCAGTTACGTTGTGACATTTGGCACACCCAAAGCATTCCTACGGTATCTGCGAGTTGCACAATCTCATGGTCTAAGGAAATGATACTTGACATTAGAAAAGCTTTAGCAGACGAACTATACGATCTTGTGCTAGGCTTAGGATTGGGTCTTGTCCATCACATCATTCTCCTAATGATGTGATCCCGTTATCAATGACATCCAATGTCCATGGTCAGGAAACCATGACCATCTATTGATCAACGAGCTAGTCAACTAGAGGCTTACTAGGGACATATTGTGGTCTATGTATTCACACATGTATTACGGTTTCCGATTAATACAATTATAGCATGAACAATAGAAAATTATCATGAACAAGGAAATACAATAATAACCATTTTATTATTGCCTCTACGGCATATTTCCAACAGTCTCCCAGTTGCACTAGAGTCAATAATCTAGTTCATATCACTATGTGATTGTAATGAATCCAACACCCATGGGGATGTTCATATCTTGCTTGTGAGAGAGGTTTATCAGTCAATGGGTCTGAACCTTTCAGATTCATGTGTGCTTTACAAATCTCTATGTCATCTTGAAGATGCAGCTACTACGCGCTACTTGGAGCTATTCCAAATAACTGCTCTACTATACGAATCCGGTTTACTCCTCAGAGTCATCCGGATTAGTGTCAAAGTTTGCATCGGCGTAACCCTTTACGACGAACTCTTTTACCACCTCCATAATCGAGAAAATTCCTTAGTCCACTAGTTACTAAGCATAAGTTCGACCGCTGTCATGTGATCCATTCCTGGATCACTCTTGTACCCCTTGACTGGCTCATGGCAAGGCACACTTCAGGTGCGGTACACAGCATAGCATACTATAGAGCCTACGTCTAAAGCATAGGGGACGACCTTCGTCCTTTCTCTCTCTTCTGCCGTGGTCAGGTCTTGAGTCTTACTCAATACTCACACCTTGTAACACAGCCAAGAACTCCTTCTTTGCTGATCTATTTTGAACTCCTTCAAAATCTTGTCACGGTATGTATTCATTTGAAAGTACTATTAAGCGTTTTTGATCCATCCTTATAGATCTTGATGCTCAATGTTCAAGTAGCTTAATCCAGGTTTTCCATCGAAAAACACTTTTCAAATAACCTTGCATGCTTTCTAGAAATTCTACATCATTTTTGATCAACAACATGTACTCATCAAAAATTCTATAGTGCTCCCACTCACTTCTTTGGAAATACAAGTTTCTCATAAACTTTGTATAAACCCAAAATCTTTGATCATCTCATCAAAGCGTACATTCCAACTCCGAGATGCTTACTCCAGTCCTTAGAAGGATTGCTGGAGCTTTGCATACTTGTCAGCATCTTTCAGGATTGACAAAACCTTCTGGTTGTATCACATACAACCTTTCCTCAAGAAAAACGTCGAGGAAACAATGTTTTGACATCCTATCTGCAAGATTTCATAAATAATGCAGTAACTGCTAACATAATTCCAACAGACTCTTAGCATCGCTACGAGTGAGAAAGTCTCATCGTAGTCAACTCCTTGAACTTGTTGGGAAACATCTTAACGACAAGTCGAGCTTTCTTAATGGTGACACTTACCATCATTGTCTGTCTTCCTTTTAAAATCCATCTGCACTTAACAGCCTTACGACCATCAAGTAGTTCTTTCAAAGTCTATACTTTGTTTTATACATGGATCCTCTCTCGGATTTTATGGCCTCGAGCCATTCGTCGGAATCCGGGCCCACCATCGCTTCTCCATAGCTCGTAGGTTCATTGTTGTCTAGCAACATGACTTCCAAGATAGGATTACGTACCACTCTGAAGTAGTACACATCCTTGTCGACCTATGAGGTTTGGTAGTGACTTGATCCGAAGTTTCATGATCACTATCATAAGCTTCCACTTCAATTGGTGTAGGTGCCACAGGAACAACTTCCTGTGCCCTGCTACACACTTTTTGAAGTGACAGTTCAATAACCTCATCAAGTCTCCACCATCCTCCCACTCAATTCTTTCGAGAGAAACTTTTTCTCGAGAAAGGACCCGTTTCTAGAAACAATCACTTTTGCTTCCGGATCTGAAATAGGAGGTATACCCAACTGTATTGGTTATTCTATGAAGATGCATTTATCCGCTTTGGGTTCGAGCTTATCAGCCTGAAACTTTTTCACATAAGCGTTGCAGCCCCAAACTTTTAAGAAACGACAGCTTAGGTTTCTCTAAACCATAGTTCATACGGTGTCATCTCAACGGAATTGTGTGGTGCCCTATTAAAGTGAATGCGATTGTCTCTAATGCCTAACCCATAAATGATAGTGGTAATTCGACAAGAGACATCATGGTATGCACCATATCCAATAGGGCGCAGTTATGATGTTCGGACACACCATCACACTATGGTGGTCCAAGCGGTATTAGTTGTGAAACAATTTCCACAATGTCTTAATTGTGTGCCAAACTCGTAACTCAGATATTCATCTCTATGATCATATCATAGACATTTTATCATCTTGTCACGACGATCTTCAACTTCACTATGAAATTACTTAAACCTTTCAATAATTCAGACTTGTGTTTCATCAAGTAAATATACTCAACATCTACTCAAATCATCTGTGAATTAAGAACATAACGATATCCACTGCGTGCCTCAACACTTATTGGACTGCACACATCAAAATGTATTACTTCCAACAAGTTGCTTTCTTGTTCCATCTTACTGAAAACGAGGCCTTTCAGTCATCTTGCCCATGTGGTATGGTTTGTATGTCTCAAGTGATTCAAAATCAAGTGAGTCCAAACGATCCATCTGCATGGAGTTTCTTCATGCATATCTACCAATAGACATGGTTCGCATGTCTCAATCTTTTCAAAAACGAGTGAGTCCAAAGATCCATCAACATGGAGCTTCTTCATGCGTTTTATACCAACATGACTCAAATGGCAGTGCCACAAGTATGTGGTACTACCATTACTATCTTATATCTTTTGGCATGAACATGTGTATCGCTACGATCGAGATTCAATGAACCATTCATTTTAGGTGCAGGACCATTGAAGGTATTATTCAAATAAACAGAGTAACCATTATTCTCCTTAAATGAATAACCATATTGCGATAAACATAATCCAATCATGTCTATGCTCAACGCAAACACCAAATAACAATTATTTAGGTTTAACACCAATCTCGATGGTAGAGGGAGCATGCGATGCTTGATCATATCAACCTTGGAAACACTTCCAACACATATCGTCATCTCACCTTCAGCTAGTCTCCGTTTATTCCGTAGCCTTTTATTTCGAGTTACTAACACTTAGCAACTGAACCGGTATTTTAATACCCTGGTGCTACTAGGAGTACTAGTAAAGTACACATTAATATAACGTATATCCAAAATACTTCTGTCGACCTTGCCAGCCTTCTCATCTACCAAGTATCTAGGGTAGTTCTGCTTCAGTGACCGTTCCTGATAACCCACAAGTATAGGGGATCGCAACAGTTTTCGAGGGTAGAGTATTCAACCCAAATTTGTTGATTCGACACAAGGGGAGCCAAATAATATTCTCAAGTATTAGCAGCTGAGTTGTCAATTCAACCACACCTGGAAACTTAGTACCTGCAGCAAAGTGTTTAGTAGCAAAGTAATATGATAGTGGTGGTAACGGTAACAAAGTAAAGACAGCAAAAGTAATGTTTTTGGTATTTTTGTAGTGATTGTAACAGTAGCAACAGAAAAATAAATAAGCGTAAACCAGTATATGGAAAACTCGTAGGCACCGGATCAATGATGGATAATTATGCCGGATGTGGTTCATCATGTAACAGTCATAACATAGGGTGACACAGAACTAGCTCCAGTTCATCAATATAATGTAGGCATGTATTCCGTAAATAGTCATACGTGCTTATGGAAAAGAACTTGCATGACATCTTTGAAGGAAATATGCCCTAGAGGCAATAATAATGTTATTATTTTATTTCCTTATATCATGATAAATGTTTATTATTCATGCTAGAATTGTATTATCCGGAAACATAATACTTGTGTGAATACACAGACAAACCAAACGTCACTAGTATGCCTCTACTTGACTAGCTCGTTAATCGAAGATGGTTATGTTTCCTAACCATAGACATGGGTTGTCATTTGATTAATGGGATCACATCATTAGGAGAATGATGTGATTGACATGACCCATTCCATTAGCTTAGCACCCGATCGTTTAATATGTTGCTATTGCTTTCTTCATGACTTATACATGTTCCTATGACTATGAGATTATGCAACTCCTGTTTGCCGGAGGAACACTTTGTGTGCTACCAAACGTCACAACGTAACTGGGTGATTATAAAGGAGCTCTACAGGTGTCTCCAAAGGTACATGTTGGGTTGGCGTATTTCGAGATTAAGATTTGTCACTCCGATTGTCGGAGAGGTATCTCTGGGCCCTCTCGGTAATGCACATCACATAAGCCTTGCAAGCATTACAACTAATGAGTTAGTTGCAAGATGATGTATTACGAAACGAGTAAAGAGACTTGCTGGTAACGAGATTGAACTAGGTATTGAGATACCGACGATCGAATCTTGGGCAAGTAACATACCGATGACAAAGGGAACAACGTATGTTGTTATGCGGTCTGACCGATAAAGATCTTCGTAGAATATGTGGGAGCCAATATGAGCATCCAGGTTTCGCTATTGGTTATTGACCGGAGACGTGTCTCGGTCATGTCTACATTGTTCTCGAACCCGTAGGGTCCGCACGCTTAAGGTTTTGATGACAGTTATATTATGAGTTTATGCATTTTGATGTACCGAAGTTTGTTCGGAGTCCCGGATGTGATCACGGACATGACGAGGAGTCTCGAAATGGTCGAGACATAAAGATTGATATATTGGAAGCCTATATTTGGATATCGGAACTGTTCCGGGTGAAATCGGGATTTTACCGGAGTACCGGGAGGTTACCGGAACCCCCCGGGAGATATATGGGCCTTTGTGGGCTTTAGTGGAAGAGAGGAGAGGTGGCCAGGGCTGGGCCGCGCGCCCCTCCCCCCTAGTCCGGATAGGACAAGGAGAGGGGGGTGGCGCCCCCCCTTCCTTCTCTCTCTCCTCTTTTCCCCTCCCGAATCCTATTCCAACTAGGAAAGGGGGGGGAATCCTACTCCCGGTGGGAGTAGGACTCCTCCTGGCGTGCCCTCCTCCTGGCCGGCCGCACCTCCCCCTGCTCCTTTATATACGGGGGCAGGGGGCACCCCTAGACACACAAGTTGATCCACGTGATCATATTCTTAGCCGTGTGCGGTGCCCCCTTCCACCATAATCTTCGATAATATTGTAGCGGTGCTTAGGCGAAGCCCTGCGACGGTAGTACATCAAGATCGTCACCATGCCGTCGTGCTGACAGAACTCTTCCCCGACACTTTGCTGGATCGGAGTCCGGGGATCGTCATCGAGCTGAACGTGTGCTAGAACTCGGAGGTGCCATAGTTTCGGCGCTTGATCGGTCGGGCCGTGAAGACGTACGACTACATCAACTGCGTTGTGCTAACACTTCCGCTGTCGATCTACAAGGGCACGTAGATCACACTCTCCCCTCTCGTTGCTATGCATCACCATGATCTTGCGTGTGCATAGGAATTTTTTTGAAATTACTACGTTCCCCAACAGTGGCATCCGAGCCTAGGTTTTATGTGTTGATGTTATGTGCACGAGTAGAACACAAGTGAGTTGTGGGCGATATAAGTCATACTGCTTACCAGCATGTCATACTTTGGTTCGGCGGTATTGTTGGACGAAGCGGCCCGGACCGACATTACGCGTACGCTTACGCGAGACCGGTTCTCCCGACGTGCTTTGCACAAAGGTGGCTAGCGGGTGACAGTTTCTCCAACTTTAGTTGAACCGAGTGTGGCTACGCCCGGTCCTTGCGAAGGTTAAAACAGCACCAACTTGACAAACTATCGTTGTGGTTTTGATGCGTAGGTAAGATTGGTTCTTGCTTAAGCCCGTAGCAGCCACGTAAAACTTGCAACAACAAAGTAGAGGACGTCTAACTTGTTTTTGCAGGGCATGTTGTGATGTGATATGGTCAAGACATGATGCTAAATTTTATTGTATGAGATGATCATGTTTTGTAACCGAGTTATCGGCAACTGGCAGGAGCCATATGGTTGTCGCTTTATTGTATGAAATGCAATCGCGCTGTAATGCTTTACTTTATCACTAAGCGGTAGCGATAGTCGTGGAAGCATAAGATTGGCGAGACGACAACGATGCTACGATGGAGATCAAGGTGTCGCGCCGGTGACGATGGTGATCACGACGGTGCTTCGAAGATGGAGATCACAAACACAAGATGATGATGGCCATATCATATCACTTATATTGATTGCATGTGATGTTTATCTTTTATGCATCTTATCTTGCTTTGATTGACGGTAGCATTATAAGATGATCTCTCACTAATTATCAAGAAGTGTTCTCCCTGAGTATGCACCGTTGCGAAAGTTCTTCATGCTGAGACACCACGTGATGATCGGGTGTGATAGGCTCTACGTTCAAATACAACGGGTGCAAAACAGTTGCACACGCGGAATACTCAGGTTATACTTGACGAGCCAAGCATATACATATATGGCCTCGGAACACGGAGATCGAAAGGTCGAGCGTGAATCATATAGTAGATATGATCAACATAGTGATGTTCACCAATGAAACTACTCCATCTCACGTGATGATCGGACATGGTTTAGTTGATTTGGATCATGTAATCACTTAGAGGATTAGAGGGATGTCTATCTAAGTGGGAGTTCTTTAAGTAATATGATTAATTGAACCTAAATTTATCATGAAACTTAGTACCTGATAGTATCTTGCTTGTTTATGTTTGATTGTAGATAGATGGCCGGTGCTGTTGTTCCGTTGAATTTTAATGCGTTCCTTGAGAAAGCAAAGTTGAAAGATGATGGTAGCAATTACATGGACTGGGTCCGTAACTTGAGGATTATCCTCATTGCTGCACAGAAGAATTACGTCCTGGAAGCACCGCTGGGTGCCAGGCCTGCTGCTGGAGCAACACCAGATGTTATGAACGTCTGGCAGAGCAAAGCTGATGACTACTCGATAGTTCAGTGTGCCATGCTTTACGGCTTAGAATCGGGACTTCAACGATGTTTTGAACGTCATGGAGCATATGAGATGTTCCAGGAGTTGAAGTTAATATTTCAAGCAAATGCCCGGATTGAGAGATATGAAGTCTCCAATAAGTTCTATAGCTGCAAGATGGAGGAGAACAGTTCTGTCAATGAGCATATACTCAAAATGTCTGGGTATAATAATCACTTGATTCAATTGGGAGTTAATCTTCCAGATGATTGCGTCATTGACAGAGTTCTCCAATCACTGCCACCAAGCTACAAGAGCTTCGTGATGAACTATAATATGCAAGGGATGAATAAGACTATTCCCGAGCTCTTCGCAATGCTGAAAGCTGCGGAGGTAGAAATCAAGAAGGAGCATCAAGTGTTGATGGTCAACAAGACCACTAGTTTCAAGAAAAAGGGCAAAGGGAAGAAGAAGGGGAACTTCAAAAAGAACAGCAAGCAAGTTGCTACTCAAGAGAAGAAACCCAAACCTGGACCTAAGCCTGAAACTGAGTGCTTCTACTGCAAGCAGACTGGTCACTGGAAGCGGAACTGCCCCAAGTATTTGGCAGATAAGAAGGATGGCAAGGTGAACAAAGGTATATGTGATATACATGTTATTAATGTGTACCTTACTAATGCTCGCAGTAGCACCTGGGTATTTGATACTGGTTCTGTTGCTAATATTTGCAACTCGAAACAGGGACTACGGATTAAGCGAAGATTGGCTAAGGACGAGGTGACGATGCACGTGGGAAACGGTTCCAAAGTCGATGTGATCGCAGTCGGCACGCTACCTCTACATCTACCTTCGGGATTAGTATTAGACCTAAATAATTGTTATTTGGTGCCAGCGTTAAGCATGAACATTATATCTGGATCTTGTTTGATGCGAGACGGTTATTCATTTAAATCGGAGAATAATGGTTGTTCTATTTACATGAGTAATATCTTTTATGGTCATGCACCCTTAAAGAGTGGTCTATTCTTATTAAATCTCGATAGTAGTGACACACATATTCATAGTGTTGAAACCAAAAGATGCAGAGTCGATAATGATAGTGCAACTTATTTGTGGCACTGCCGTTTGGGTCATATCGGTATAAAGCGCATGAAGAAACTCCATACTGATGGGCTTTTGGAACCACTTGATTATGAATCACTTGGTACTTGCGAACCGTGCCTTATGGGTAAGATGACAAAAACACCGTTCTCCGGTACTATGGAGAGAGCAACAGATTTATTGGAAATCATACATACAAATGTATGTGGTCCGATGAATGTTGAGGCTCGTGGCGGATATCGTTATTTTCTCACCTTCACAGATGACTTAAGCAGATATGGGTATATCTACTTAATGAAACATAAGTCTAAAAATTTGAAAAGTTCAAAGAATTTCAGAGTGAAGTTGAAAATCATCGTAACAAGAAAATAAAATTTCTACGATCTGATCGTGGAGGAGAATATTTGAGTTACGAGTTTGGTGTACATTTAAAACAATGTGGAATAGTTTCGCAACTCACGCCACCCGGAACACCACAGCGTAATGGTGTGTCCGAACGTCGTAATCGTACTTTACTAGATATGGTGCGATCTATGATGTTTCTTACTGATTTACCGCTATCGTTTTGGGGATATGCTCTAGAGACGGCCGCATTCACGTTAAATAGGGCACCATCAAAATCCGTTGAGACGACGCCATATGAACTGTGGTTTGGCAAGAAACCAAAGTTGTCGTTTCTGAAAGTTTGGGGCTGCGATGCTTATGTGAAGAAACTTCAACCTGATAAGCTCGAACCCAAATCGGAGAAATGTGTCTTCATAGGATATCCAAAGGAAACTATTGGATACACCTTCTATCACAGATCCGAAGGTAAGACTTTTGTTGCTAAATTCGGAAACTTTCTAGAGAAGGAGTTTCTCTCGAAAGAAGTGAGTGGGAGGAAAGTAGAACTTGACGAGGTAACTATACCTGCTCCCTTATTGGAAAGTAGTACATCACAGAAACCAGTTTCTGTGACACCTACACCAATTAGTGAGGAAGCTAATGATAATGATCATGAAACTTCAGAACAAGATACTACTGAACCTCGTAGATCAACCAGAGTAAGATCCGCGCCAGAGTGGTACGGTAATCCTGTTCTGGAAGTCATGCTACTAGATCATGATGAACCTACGAACTATGAAGAAGCGATGGTGAGCCCAGATTCCGCAAAATGGCTTGAAGCCATGAAATCCGAGATGGGATCCATGTATGAGAACAAAGTATGGACTTTGGTTGACTTGCCCAATCATCGGCAAGCAATTGAGAATAAATGGATCTTCAAGAAGAAGACTGACGCTGACGGTAAAATTACTGTCTACAAAGCTTGACTTGTCGCAAAAGGTTTTCGGCAAGTTCAAGGGATTGACTACGATGAGACCTTCTCACCCGTAGCAATGCTTAAGTCTGTCCGAGCAATTGCCGCATTTTATGATTATGAAATTAGGCAAATGGATGTCAAAACTGCATTCCTGAATGGATTTCTGCAAGAAGAGTTGTATATGATGCAGTCGGAAGGTTTTGTCGATCCAAAGGAAGCTAACAAAGTGTGCAAGCTCCAGCGATCCATTTATGGACTGGTGCAAGCCTCTCGGAGTTGGAATAAATCGCTTTGATAGTGTGATCAAAGCATTTGGTTTTATACAGACTTTTGGAGAAGCCTGTATTTACAAGAAAGTGAGTGGGAGCTCTGTAGCATTTCTAATATTATATGTGGATGACATATTGTTATTGGAAATGATATAGAATTTCTGGATAGCATAAAAGGATACTTGAATAAGAGTTTTTCAATGAAAGACCTCGGTGAAGCTGCTTACATATTGGGCATAAGATCTATAGAGATAGATCAAGACGCTTAATTGGACTTTCACAAAGCACATACCTTGACAAAGTTTTGAAGAAGTTCAAAATGGATCAAGCAAAGAAAGGGTTCTTGCCTGTGTTACAAGGTGTGAAGTTGAGTCAGACTCAATGCCCGACCACTGCAGAAGATAGAGAGAAAATGAAAGATGTTCCCTATGCTTCAGCCATAGGCTCTATCATGTATGCAATGCTGTGTACCAGACCTGATGTGTGCCTTGCTATAAGTTTAGCAGGGAGGTACCAAAGTAATCCAGGAGTGGATCACTGGACAGCGGTCAAGAACATCCTGAAATACCTGAAAAGGACTAAGGATATGTTTCTCGTATATGGAGGTGACAAAGAGCTCACCGTAAAAGGTTACGTTGATGCAAGCTTTGACACTGATCCGGACGATTCTAAATCGCAAACCGGATACGTGTTTACATTAAACGGTGGAGCTGTCAGTTGGTGCAGTTCTAAACAAAGCGTCGTAGCGGGATCTACATGTGAAGCGGAGTACATAGCTGCTTCGGAAGCAGCGAACGAAGGAGTCTGGATGAAGGAGTTCATATCCGATCTAGGTGTTATACCTAGTGCATCGGGTCCAATGAAAATCTTTTGTGACAATACTGGTGCAATTGCCTTGGCAAAGGAATCCAGATTTCACAAGAGGACCAAGCACATCAAGAGACGCTTCAATTCCATCCGGGATCTAGTCCAGGTGGGAGACATAGAGATTTGCAAGATACATACGGATCTGAATGTTGCAGACCCGTTGACTAAGCCTCTTCCACGAGCAAAACATGATCAGCACCAAGGCTCCATGGGTGTTAGAATCATTACTGTGTAATCTAGATTATTGACTCTAGTGCAAGTGGGAGACTGAAGGAAATATGCCCTAGAGGCAATAATAAAGTTATTATTTATTTCCTTATATCATGATAATGTTTATTATTCATGCTAGAATTGTATTAACCGGAAACATAATACATTGTTGAATACATAGACAAACAGAGTGTCACTAGTATGCCTCTACTTGACTAGCTCGTTAATCAAAGATGGTTATGTTTCCTAACCATAGAAGTTGTTATTTTGTTGGGGAACGTAGTAATTTCAAAAATAATTCCTACGCACACGCAAGATCATGGTGATGCATAGCAACGAGGGGAGAGTGTGACCTACGTACCCTTGTAGACCGACAGCGGAAGCGTTAGGTTGATGTAGTCGTACGTCTTCACGGCCCGACCGATCAAGCACCGAAACTACGGCACCTCCGAGTTCTAGCACACGTTCAGCTCGATGACGATCCCCGGACTCCGATCCAGCAAAGTATCGGGGAAGAGTTCCGTCAGCACGACGGCGTGATGACGATCTTGATGTACTAATGTCGCAGGGCTTCGCCTAAGAACTGCTACAATATTATCGAGGACTATGGTGGAAGGGGGCACCGCACACGGCTAAGAATATGATCACGTGGATCAACTTGTGTCTCTAGGGGTTGCCCCTGCCTCCGTATATAAAGGCTCAAAGGGGGGGGGGCCAAGAGGAGGCGCGCCAGGAGGAGTCCTACACCCTCCGGGAGTAGGACTCCCCCCCTTTTCCTAGTTGGAATAGGATTCGTGGAGGGGGGAGAGAGGAGGAAGGGGGGCTGGCCCCCTCTCCTTGTCCTATTCGGACCAAGGGGGGAGAGGCGCGTGGCCCATCTCTGGCCATCTCTCCTCTCTTCCACTAAGGCCCATATACCTCCCGGGGGGTTCCGGTAACCTCCCGGTACTCCAGTAAAATCCCGATTTCACCCGGAATGCTTCCGATATCCAAACATAGGCTTCCAATCTTTATGTCTCAACCATTTCGAGACTCCTCGTCATGTCCGTGATCACATCCGGGACTCCGAACAACCTTCGGTACATCAAAACGCATAAACTCATAATATAACTGTCATCGAAACCTTAAGCGTGCGGACCCTACGGGTTCGAGAACAATGTAGACATGACTGAGACACGTCTCCGGTCAATAACCAATAGCGGGACCTGGATGCCCATATTGGTTCCTACATATTCTACGAAGATCTTTTATCGGTCAGACCGCATAACAACATACGTTGTTCCCTTTGTCATCGGTATGTTACTTGCCCGAGATTCGATCGTCGGTATCCAATACCTAGTTCAATCTCGTTACCGGCAAGTCTCTTTACTCGTTCCGTAATACATCATCCCGCAACTAACTCATTAGTTCCAATGCTTGCAAGGCTTAAGTGATGTGCATTACCGAGAGGGCCCAGAGATACCTCTCGGACGATCGGAGTGACCAATCCCAATCTCAAAATACGCCAACCCAACATGTACCTTTGGAGACACTTGTAGAGCACCTTTATAATCACCCAGTTACGTTGTGACGTTTGGTAGCACATAAAGTGTTCCTCTGGCACACGGGAATTGCATAATCTCATAGTCATAGGAACATGTATAAGTCATGAAGAAAGCAATAGCAACATACTAAACGATCGAGTGCTAAGCTAACGGAATGGGTCAAGTCAATCACATCATTCTCCTAATGATGTGATCCCGTTAATCAAATGACAACACATGTCTATGGTTAGGAAACATAACCATCTTTGATTAATGAGCTAGTCAAGTAGAGGCATACTAGTGACACTTTGTTTGTCTATGTATTCACACATGTATTATGTTTCCGGTTAATACAATTCTAGCATTAGTAATAAACATTTATCATGAAATAAGGAAATAAATAATAACTTTATTATTGCCTCTAGGGCATATTTCCTTCAGTCTCCCACTTGCACTAGAGTCAATAATCTAGATCACATCGCCATGTGATTTAACATCAATAGTTCACATCACCATGTGATTAACACCCATAGTTCACATCGTCATGTGACCAACACTCAAAGGGTTTACTAGAGTCAGTAATCTAGTTTACATCTATATGTGGTTAACACCCAAAGAGTACTAAGGTGTGATCATGTTTTGCTTGTGAGAGAAGCTTAGTCAATGAGTCTGCCAAAATTCAGATCCGTATGTATTTTGCAAATTTCTATGTCTACAATGCTCTACACGGAGCTACTTTAGCTAATTGCTCCCACTTTCAATATGTATCCAGATGAAGACTTAGAGTCATCCGGATCAATGCCAAAAACTTGTATCAACGTAATCCTTTTACGACGAACCTTTTGTCACCTCCATAATCGAGAAACATATCCTTATTCCATTAAGGATAATTTTGACCGATGTCCAGTGATTTACTCCTAGATCACTATTGTACTCCCTTGCAAAAAAAAACAGTGTAGGGTATACAATAGATCTGGTACATAACATGGCATACTTTATAGAACCTATGGCTGAGGCATAGGGAATGACTTTCATTCTTTTTCTATCTTCTGCCGTGGTCGGGTTTTGAGTCTTACTCAACTTCACACCTTGTAACACAGGCAAGAACTCCTTTTTGACTGTTCCATTTTGAACTACTTCAAAATCTTGTCAAGGTATGTACTCATTGAAAAAAACTTATCAAGCATTTTGATCTATCTCTATAGATCTTTATGCTCAATATGTAAGCAGCTTTACCGAGGTCCTTCTTCGAAAAACTCCTTTCAAATACTCCTTTATGCTTTGCAGAATAATTCTACATTATTTTCGATCAACAATATGTCATTTACATATACTTATCAGAAATATTGTAGTGCTCCCACTCACTTTCTTGTAAATACAGGCTTCACCGCAAGTCTGTATAAAACTATATGCTTTGATCAACTTATCAAAGCGTATATTCCAACTCCGAGATGCTTGCACCAGTCCATAGATGGATCGCTGGAGCTTGCATATTTTGTTAGCACCTTTAGGATTGACAAAACCTTCTGGTTGCATCATATACAACTCTTCTTTAAATCCATTAAGGAATGTAGTTTTGTTTATCCATTTGCCAGATTTCATAAAAATGCGGCAATTGCTAACATGATTTGGCAGACTTAAGCATCGCTACGAGTGAGAAAATTTCATCGTAGTCAACACCTTGAACTTTGTCAAAAACCTTTTTCGACAAGTCTAGCTTTGTAGACAGTAATATTACCGTCAGCGTCAGTCTTCTTCTTGAAGATCCATTTATTCTCAATCGCTTGCCGATCATCGGGCAAGTCAACCAAAGTCCACACTTTGTTCTCATACATGGATCCCATCTCAGATTACATGGCTTCAAGCCATTTTGCGGAATCTGGGCTCACCATCGCTTCTTCATAGTTCGTAGGTTCATCATGATCTAGTAGCATGACTTCCAGAACAGGATTACCGTACCACTCTGGTGCGGATCTCATTCTGGTTGATCTACGAGGTTCAGTAGTATCTTGTTCTGAAGTTTCATGATCATTATCATTAGCTTCCTCACTTATTGGTGTAGGTGTCACAGAAACAGGTTTCTGTGATGTATTACTTTCCAACAAGGGAGCAGGTACAGGTACCTCGTCAAGTTCTACTTTCCTCCCACTCACTTCTTTCGAGAGAAACTCCTTCTCTAGAAAGTTTCCGAATTTAGCAACAAAAAGTCTTGCCTTCGGATCTGTGATAGAAGGTGTATCCAATAGTTTCCTTTGGATATCCTATGAAGACGCACTTCTCCGATTTAGGTTTGAGCTTATCAAGTTGAAACTTTTTCACATAAGCATTGCAACCTCAAACTTTAAGAAACGACAGCTTAGGTTTCTTGCTAAACCATAGTTCATACGGTGTCATCTCAAACGGATTTAGATGGTTCCCTATTTAACGTGAATGTAGCTGTCTCTAACGCATAACCCCAAAACGATAGTGGCAAATCTGTAAGAGACATCATAGATCACACCATATCAAATAAAGTACGATTACGACGTTTGGACACACCATTACACTGTGGTGTTCCAGGTGGCGTGAGTAGTGAAACTATTTCACATTGTTTTAACTGAAGACCAAACTCGTAACTCAAATACTATTCTCCACGATCAGATCGCAGAAACTTTATTTTCTTGTTACGATGATTTTCCACTTCACTCTGAAATTCTTTGAACTTTTCAAATGTTTCAGACTTATGTTTCATCAAGTAGATATACTCATATCTGCTCAAATTATCTGTGAAGAACAGAAAATAATGATACCTGTCGCGAGCCTCAATATTCATCGGACCACATACATCAGTATGTATGATTTCCAACAAATCTGTTGCTCGCTCCATTGTTCCGAAGAACGGAGTCTTAGTCATCTTGCCCATGAGGCATGGTTCGCAAGCATCAACTGATTCATAATCAAGTGATTCCAAAAACCCATCAGCATGGAGTTTCTTCATGCGCTTTACACCAATATGACCTAAACGGCAGTGCCACAAATAAGTTTGCACTATCATTATTAACTTTGCATCTTTTGGTTTCAATATTATGTTTATGTGTATCACTACGATCGAGATCCAACGAACTATTTTCATTGGGTGTGTAACCATATAAGGTTTTATTCATGTAAACAGAACAACAATTTATTCTCTTACTTAAATGAATAACCGTATTACAATAAACATGATAAAATCATATTCATGCTCAACGCAAACACCAAATAACACTTATTTAGGTTCAACACTAATCCCGAAAGTATAGAGAGTGTGCGATGATGATCATATCAATTTTGGAACCACTTCCAACACACATCGTCACTTCACCCTTAACTAGTCTCTGTTTATTCTGCAACTCCCGTTTCGAGTTACTAATCTTAGCAACTGAACTAGTATCAAATACTGAGGGGTTGCTATAAACACTAGTAAAGTACACATCAATGACATGTATATCAAATATACTTATGTTCACTTTGCCATCCTTTTTATCCGCCAATCACTTGGGGTAGTTCTGCTTCCAGTGACCAGTCCCTTTGCAGTAGAAGCACTTAGTCTCAGGCTTAGGATCAGACTTGGGCTTCTTCACTTGAGCAGCAACTTGCTTGCCGTTCTTCTTGAAGTTCCCCTTCTTCCCTTTGCCCTTTTCTTGAAACTAGTGGTCTTGTCAACCATCAACACTTGATGTTTTTCTTGATTTCTACCTTCGTTGATTTCAGCATCACGAAGAGTTTGGGAGTTGTTTCCGTTATCCCTTGCATATTATAGTTCATCACGAAGTTCTACTAACTTGGTGATGGTGACTAGAGAATTCTGTCAATCACTATCTTATCTGGAAGATTAACTCCCACTTGATTCAAGTGATTGTAGTACCCAGACAATCTGAGCACATGCTCACTAGTTGAGCGATTCTCCTCCATCTTTTAGCTATAGAACTTGTTGGAGACTTCATATCTCTCAACTCGGGTATTTGCTTGAAATATTAACTTCAACTCCTGGAACATCTCATATGGTCCATGACGTTCAAAACGTCTTTGAAGTCCCGATTCTAAGCCATTTAGCATGCTGCACTAAACTATCAAGTAGTCATCATATTGAGCTAGCCAAACATTCATAACGTCTGCATCTGCTCCTGCAATAGGTCTGTCACCTAGCGGTGCATCAAGGACATAATTCTTCTGTGCAGCAATGAGGATAAACCTCAGATCACGGATCCAATCCGCATCATTGCTACTAACATCTTTCAACATAATTTTCTCTAGGAACATATCAAAATAAACACAGGGAAGCAACAACGCGAGCTATTGATCTACAACATGATTTGCAAAATACTACCAGGAAAAAGTTCATGATAAATTTAGGTTCAATTAATCATATTACTTAAGAACTCCCACTTAGATAGATATCCCTCTAATCTTCTAAGTGATTACATGATCCAAATTAACTAAACCATGTCCGATCATCACGTGAGATGGAGTAGTTTCATTGGTGAACATCACTATGTTGATCATATCTACTATATGATTCACGCTCGACCTTTCGGTCTCCGTGTTCCGAGGCCATATCTGTATATGCTTGGCTCGTCAAGTATAACCTGAGTATTCCGCGTGTGCAACTGTTTTGCACCCGTTGTATTTTAACGTAGAGCCTATCACACCCGATCATCACGTGGTGTCTCAGCACGAAGAACTTTCGCAACGATGCATACTCAGGGAGAACACTTCTTGATAATTTAGTGAGAGATCATCTTATAATGCTACCGTCAATCAAAGCAAGATAAGATGCATAAAAGATAAACATCACATGCAATCAATATAAGTGATATGATATGGCCATCATCTTCTTGTGCTTGTGATCTCCATCTCTGAAGCACCGTCGTGATCACCATCGTCACCGGCGCGACACCTTGATCTCCATCGTAGTATCGTTGTCGTCTCGCCAATCTTATGCTTCCACGACTATCGCTACCGCTTAGTGATAAAGTAAAGCATTACAGCGCGATTGCATTGCATACGATAAAGCGACAACCATATGGCTCCTGCCAGTTGCCGATAACTCGGTTACAAAACATGATCATCTCATACAATAAAATTTAGCATCATGTC
This sequence comes from Triticum urartu, assembly GCF_003073215.2. Lineage (NCBI taxonomy): Eukaryota > Viridiplantae > Streptophyta > Magnoliopsida > Poales > Poaceae > Triticum > Triticum urartu. Next base: position 681,787,873 of record NC_053028.1, read on the forward strand.
TTGACCATATCACATCACAACATGCCCTGCAAAAACAAGTTAGACGTCCTCTACTTTGTTGTTGCAATTTTTACGTGGCTCCTACGGGCTTAAGCAAGAACCAATCTTACCTACGCATCAAAACCACAACGATAGTTTGTCAAGTTGGTGCTGTTTTAACCTTCGCAAGGACCGGGCGTAGCCACACTCAGTTCAACTAAAGTTGGAGAAACTGTCACCCGCAAGCCACCTATGTGCAAAGCACGTCAGGAGAACCGGTCTCGCGTAAGCGTACGCGTAATGTCAGTCCGGGCCGCTTCGTCCAACAATACTGCCGAAGCAAAGTATGACATGCTGGTAAGCAGTATGACTTATATCACCCACAACTCACTTGTGTTCTACTCGTGCATATAACATCAAACCATAAAAAAACCTGGCTCTGATACCACTGTTGGGGAACGTAGTAATTTCAAAAAAATTCCTATGCACACGCAAGATCATGGTGATGCATAGAAACGAGGGGAGAGTGTGACCTACGTACCCTTGTAGACCGACAGCGGAAGCGTTAGGTTGATGTAGTCGTACGTCTTCACGGCCCGACCGATCAAGCACCGAAACTACGACACCTCCGAGTCCTAGCACACGTTCAGCTCGATGACGATCCCCGGACTCCGATCCAGAAAAGTGTCAGGGAAGAGTTCCGTCAGCACGACGGCGTGGTGACGATCTTGATGTACTAATGTCGCAGGCCTTCGCCTAAGCACTGCTACAATATTATCGAGGACTATGGTGGAAGGGGGCACCGCACACGGCTAAGAATATGATCACGTGGATCAACTTGTGTCTCTAGGGGTTTCCCCTGCCTCCGTATATAAAGGCTCAAAGGGGGGGGCGGCCGGCCAAGAGGAGGCGCGCCAGGAGGAGTCCTACTCCCTCCGGGAGTAAGACTCCCCCCCTTTTCCTAGTTGGAATAGGATTCGTGGAGGGGGGAGAGGAGGAAGGGGGGCCGGCCCCCTCTCCTTGTCCTATTCGGACCAAGGGGGGAGAGGCGCGCGGCCCATCTCTGGCCATCTCTCCTCTCTTCCACTAAGGCCCATATACCTCCCGGGGGGTTCCGGTAACCTCCCGGCACTCCGGTAAAATCCCGATTTCACCCGGAACACTTCCGATATCCAAACATAGGCTTCCAATATATCAATCTTTATGTCTCGACCATTTCGAGACTCCTCGTCATGTCCGTGATCACATCCGGGACTCCGAACAACCTTCGGTACATCAAAACGCATAAACTCATAATATAACTGTCATCGAAACCTTCAGCGTGCGGACCCTACGGGTTCGAGAACAATGTAGACATGACTGAGACACGTTTCCGGTCAATAACCAATAGCGGGACCTAGATGCCCATATTGGTTCCTACATATTCTACGAAGATCTTTTATCGGTCAGACCACATAACAACAAATGTTGTTGTTGGGGAACGTAGCAGAAATTCAAAATTTTCCTACGTGTCACGAAGATCTATCTATGGAGAGACTAGCAACGAGGGGAAGGAGAGTTCATCTACATACCCTTGTAGATCGCTAAGCGGAAGCGTTCAAGTGAACGGGGTTGATGGAGTCGTACTCGTCGTGATTCAAATCACCGATGACCAAGTGCCGAACGCTTAGCACCTCCGCGTTCAACACACGTACGGAACGGAGACGTCTCCCACGCCTTGATCCAGCAAGGAGGAGGGAGAGGTTGATGGAGATCCAGCAGCACGACGGCATGGTGGAAGTAGCGGGATTCCAACAGGGCTTCGCTAAGCGCTGCGGGAGGAGGAAGATGTGTCACGGGAGGGAGAGGGAGGTGCCAGGCCTTAGGTATGTTTGCTCCTCCTTTTCCCCACTATATATAGGGCCAAGGGAGAGGGGGAGGCGCAGCCCTTGCCCCTTCCTCCAAGGAAGGGTGCGGCCAAGGGGGGGGAGGAGTCCATCCTCTCCAAGGCACCTCGGAGGTGCCTTCCCCCTTTAGGACTCTCCCCTTTTTCTCTTCTCTTGGCGCATGGGCCTCTTGGGGCTGGTGCCCTTGGCCCATATAGGCCAAGGCACATCCCCTACAGCCCATGTGGCCCCACCCGGTGGACCCCCGGGACCCTTCCGGTGGTCCCGGTACAATACCGGTGACCCCGAAACTTGTCCCGATGGCCGAAATAGAACTTCCTATATATAATTCTTTACCTCCGGACCATTCCGGAACTCCTCGTGACGTCCGGGATCTCATCCGGGACTCCGAACAACATTCGGGTTACCGCATACTAATATCTCTACAACCCTAGCGTCACCGAACCTTAAGTGTGTAGACCCTACGGGTTCGGGAGAAATGCAGACATGACCGAGACGACTCTTCGGTCAATAACCAACAGCGGGATCTGGATACCCATGTTGGCTCCCACATGTTCCACGATGATCTCATCGTATGAACCACGATGTCAAGGACTTAATCAATCCCGTATTCAATTCCCTTTGTCTATCGGTATGTTACTTGCCCGAGATTCGATCGTCAGAATCCAATACCTAGTTCAATCTCGTTACCGGCAAGTCTCTTTACTCGTTCCGTAACACATCATCCCGTGAGCAACTCCTTGGTCACATTGCGCATATGATGATGTCCTACCGAGTGGGCCCAGAGATACCTCTCCGCTTACACGGAGTGACAAATCCCAGTCTCGATTCGTGCCAACCCAACAGACACTTTCGGAGATACCTGTAGTGCACCTTTATAGTCACCCAGTTACGTTGTGACGTTTGATACACCCAAAGCACTCCTACGGTATCCGGGAGTTGCACAATCTCATGGTCTAAGGAAATGATACTTGACATTAGAAAAGCTTTAGCATACGAACTACACGATCTTTGTGCTAGACTTAGGATTGGGTCTTGTCCATCACATCATTCTCCTAATGATGTGATCCCGTTATCAACGACATTCAATGTCCATGGTTAGGAAACCGTAACCATCTATTGATAAACGAGCTAGTCAACTAGAGGCTTACTAGGGACATGCTGTTGTCTATGTATCCACACATGTATCTGAGTTTCCTATCAATACAATTATAGCATGGATAATAAACGATTATCATGAACAAGGAAATATAATAATAACCAATTTATTATTGCCTCTAGGGCATATTTCCAACAGTCTCCCACTTGCACTAGAGTCAATAATCTAGTTCACATCGCCATGTGATTAACACTCACAGGTCACATCGCCATGTGACCAACACCCAAGAGTTTACTAGAGTCAGTAGTCTAGTTCACATCACTATGTGATTAACACTCGATGAGTTTTAGGTTTGATCATGTTGCTTGTGAGAGAGGTTTTAGTCAACGGGTCCGAACCTTTCAGATCCGTGTGTGCTTTACAAATCTCTATGTCATCTCCTAGATGTAGCTACCACGCTCTATTTGGATCTATTCCAAATAACTGTTCTACTTGGAGCTATTCTAAATTGTTGCTCCATTATATGCATCCGGTATCTCTACTCAGAGCTATCCGGATAGGTGTCAAGCTTGCATCGACGTAACCCTTTACGACGAACTCTTTTTACCACCTCCATAACTGAGAAACTTCCTTAGTCCGCTAGTTACTAAGGATAACTTTGACCGCTGTCCTATGATCCATTCTTGGATCACTCTTGTACCCCTTGACTGACTCATGGCAAGGCACACTTCAGGTGCGGTACACAGCATAGCATACTGTAGAGCCTACGTCTTAAGCATAGGGGACGACCTTCGTCCTTTTTCTCTATTCTGCCGTGGTCGAGCTTTAAGTCTTAACTTCATACCTTACAACTCAGGCAAGAACTCCTTCTTTGACTGATCCATCTTGAACACCTTCAAGATCATGTCAAGGTATGTGCTCATTTGAAAGTACTATTAAGCGTTTTGATCTATCCTTATAGATCTTGATGCTCAATGCTCAAGTAGCTTAATCCAGGCTTTCCATTGAAAAACACTTTCCAAATAACCCTATATGCTTTCCAGAAATTCTACGTCATTTCCGATCAACAACATATATTCATCAGAAATTCTATAGTGCTCCCACTCACTTCTTTGGAAATACAAATTTCTCATAAACTTTGTATAAACCCAAAATCTTTGATCATCATCAAAGCATACATTCCAATTCCGAGATGCTTACTCCAGTCCTTAGAAGGATTGCTGGAGCTTTGCATACTTATTAGCATCTTTCAGGATTGACAAAAACCTTCCGGTTGTATCATATACAACCTTTCCTCAAGAAAATCGTCGAGGAAACAATGTTTTGACATCCCATCTGCAAGATTTCATAAATAATGCAGTAATCGCTAATATAATTCCAACAGACTCTTAGCATCGCTACGAGTGAGAAAGTCTCATCGTAGTCAACTCCTTGAACTTGTCGGAAAACATCTTAACGACAAGTCGAGCTTTCTTAATGGTGACATTTACCATCATTGTCCGTCTTCCTTTTAAAATCCATCTGTACTCAACAGCCTTACGACCATCAAGTAGTTCTTCCAAAGTCTACATTTTGTTTTATATATGGATCCTCTCTCGGATTATATGGCCTCGAGCCATTTATCGGAATCCAGGCCCACCATCGCTTCTCCATAGCTCGTAGGTTCATTGTTGTCTGGCAACATGACTTCCAAGACAGGACTACGTACCACTCTGAAGTAGTATGCATCCTTGTCATCCTACGAGGTTTGGTAGTGACTTGATCTGAAGTTTCATGATCACTATCATAAGCTTCCACTTCAATTGGTGTAGGTGCCATAGGAACAACTCTTTGTGCCCTGCTATTCACTAGTTGAAGTAACGGTTCAATAACCTTATCAAGTCTCCACCATCCTCCCACTCAATTCTTTCGAGAGAAACTTTTCCTCGAGAAAGGACCCGATTCTAGAAACAATCCCTTATTGCTTTCGGATCTGAGACAGGAGGTATACCCAACTGTTTTGGGTGTCCTATGAAGATGTATTTATCCGCTTTGGGTTCGAGCTTATCTGCCTGAAACCTTTTTCACATAAGCGTCGCAGCCCCAAACTTTCAAGAAATGACAGCTTAGGTTTCTCTAAACCATAGTTCATACGGTGTCATCTCATCGGAATTACGTGGTGCCCTATTTAAAGTGAATGTGGTTGTCTCTAATGCCTAACCCATAAGCTATTGTGGTAATTCGATAAGAGACATCATGGTATGCATCATATCCAATAGGGTGCAGTTATGATGTTCGGACACACCATCACACTATGGTGTTCCAGGCTGTATCAGTTGTGAAACAATTTCCACAATGTCTTAATTTTGTGCCAAACTCGTAATTCAGATATTCATCTCTATGATCATATCATAGATATTTTATCCTCTTGTCACGACGATCTTTCAACTTCACCCTGAAATTACTTGAACCTTTCAATAATTCAGACTCGTGATTCATCAAGTAAATATACTCAACATCTACTCAAATCATCTGTGAAGTAAGAACATAACGATATCCACTACATGCCTCAGCACTCATTGGACTGCACACATCAAAAATGTATTACTTCCAACAAGTTGCTTTCTTGTTCCATTTTACTGAAAACGAGGCTTTCAGTCATCTTGCCCATGTGGTATGATTTGCATGTCTCAAGTGATTCAAAATCAAGCGAGTACAAAACGGTCCATTTGCATGGAGTTTCTTCATGCATATATACCAATAGACATGGTTCGCATGTCCCAAACTTTTCAAAAATGAGTGAACCCAAAGATCCATCAACATGGAGCTTCTTCATGCGTTTTATACCGATATGACTTACGTGGCAGTGCCACAAGTAGGTGGTACTATCATTACTATCTTCTGGCATGAACATGTGTATCACTACGATCGAGATTCAATAAACCATTCTTTTTAGGTGTAAGACCATTGAAGGTATTATTCAAATAAACAGAGTAACCATTATTCTCCTTAAATGAATAACCGTATTGCGATAGACATAATCCAATCATGTCTATGCTCAACGCAAACACCAATCTCGATGGTAGAGGGAGCGTGCGATGCTTGATCATATCAACATTGAGAACACTTCCAACACATATCGTCAGCTCACCTTTAGCTAGTCTCCGTTTATTCCGTAGCTTTTATTTCGAGTTACTAACACTTAGAAACCGAACCGGTATCTAATACCCTGGTGCTACTAGGAGTACTAGTAAAGTACACATCAACACAATGTATATCAATATACTTCTATCGACCTTGCCAGCCTTCTAATCTACCAAATATCTAGGGTAATACTGCTCTAGTGGCTGTTCCCCTTATTACAGAAGCACTTAGTCTCGGGTTTGGATTCAACCTCGGGTTTCTTCACTAGAGCGGCAGCTGAATTGCCGTTTCGTGAAGTATCCCTTTGTTCCCTTGCCCTTCTTGAAACTAGTGGTTTCACCAACCATCAACAATTGATGCTCCTTCTTGATTTCTACTTTCGCGGTGTCAAACATCGCGAATATCTCAAGGATCATCATATATGTCCCTGATATATCATAGTTCATCACGAAGCTCTAGCAGCTTGGTGGTAATGACTTTGGAGAACCATCACTATTTCATCTGGAAGATCAACTCACACTCGATTCAAGCGATTGTTGTACTCAGACAATCTGAGCACAAGCACAACAATTGAGCTTTTCTCCTTAGTTTGCAGGCTAAGAAGATCGTCGGAGGTCTTATACCTCTTGACGTGGGCACGAGCCTGAAATCCCAATTTCAGCCCTCGAAACATCTCATATGTTTCGCGACGTTTCAAAACATCTTTGGTGCCTCAATTCTAAACCGTTTAACTGAACTATCATGTAGTTATCAAAACGTGTATGTCAGATGTTCGTAACATCCACAGACAACGTTCGAGGTTTAGCACACTGAGCGGTGCATTAAGGACATAAGCCTTCTAAGAAGCAATGAGGACAATCCTCAGTTTACGGACCTAGTCCGCATAATTGCTACTATCAACTTTCAACTAATTTTTCTCTAGGAACATATCTAAACAGTAGAACTGAAACACGAGCTACGACATAATTTGCAAAATCCTTTTTGACTATGTTCAGAATAATTAAGTTCATCTTATGAACTCCCACTCAGATAGACATCCCTCTAGTCATCTAAGTGATTACATGATCCGAGTCAACTAGGCCGTGTCCGATCTGTGCGTGAGACGGACTAGTCAACGTCGGTGAACATCTTCATGTTGATCGTATCTTCTATACGACTCATGCTCGACCTTTTGGTCTTCTGTGTTCCGAGGCCATGTCTGTACATGCTAGGCTCGTCAAGTTAACCCTAAGTGTTTTTGCATGTGTAAAACTGTCTTACACCCGTTGTATGTGAACGTAAGGATCTATCACACCCGATTAACACGTGGTGCTTCAAAACGACGAACTGTAGCAACGGTGCACAGTTAGGGGAGAACACTTCTTGAAATTTTAATGAGGGATCATCTTATTTACTACCGTCGTTCTAAGCAAATAAGATGTATAAACATGATAAACATCATATGCAATCAAATAATAGTGACATGATATGGCCAATATCATATAGCTCCTTTGATCTCCATCTTGGGGCTCCATGATCATCTTGTCACCGGTATGACACCATGATCTCCATCATCATGATCTCCATCATCGTGTCTTCTTGAAGTTGTCTCGTCATCGACATGCAAGTCGTGATTCCCTTGACAAGAACATGATCAATCTCATACATCACATATATCATTCATCACATCCTTTTGGCCATATCACATCACATAGCATACCCTGCAAAAACAAGTTAGACGTCCTCTAATTGTTGTTTGCATGTTTTACGTGGCTGCTATGGGTTTCTAGCAAGAACGTTTCTTACCTACGCAAAACCACAACGTGATATGCCAATTGCTATTTACCCTTCATAAGGACCCTTTTCATCGAATCCGATCCGACTAAAGTAGGAGAGACAGACACCCGCTAGCCACCTTATGCAACTAGTGCATGTCAGTCGGTGGAACCTGTCTCACGTAAGAGTACGTGTAAGGTCGGTCCGGGCCGCTTCATCCCACGATGCCGCCGAATCAAGATAAGACTAGTAACGGCATGCATATTGAACAAAATCAACGCCCGCAACTACTTTGTGTTCTACTCGTGCATAGAATCTACGCAATAAACCTGGCTCTGATAGCACTGTTGGGGAACGTAGCATAAATTCAAAATTTTCCTACGTGTCACCAAGATCTATCTATGGAGAGACTAGCAACGAGGGGAAGGAGAGTTCATCTACATACCCTTGTAGATCGCTAAGCGGAAGCGTTCAAGTGAACGGGGTTGATGGAGTCGTACTCGTCGTGATTCAAATCACCGATGACCAAGTGCCGAATGCACGGCACCTCCGCGTTCAACACACGTACGGAACGGAGACGTCTCCCACGCCTTGATCCAGCAAGGAGGAGGGAGAGGTTGATGGAGATCCAGCAGCACGACGGCATGGTGGAAGTAGCGGGATTCCAACAGGGCTTCGCTAAGCGCTGCGGGAGGAGGAAGATGTGTCACGGGAGGGAGAGGGAGGTGCCAGGCCTTAGGTATGTTTGCTCCTCCTTTTCCCCACTATATATAGGGCCAAGGGAGAGGGGGAGGCGCAGCCCTTGCCCCTTCCTCCAAGGAAGGGTGCGGCCAAGGGGGGGGAGGAGTCCATCCTCTCCAAGGCACCTCGGAGGTGCCTTCCCCCTTTACTCCCCTTTTTCTCTTCTCTTGGCGCATGGGCCTCTTGGGGCTGGTGCCCTTGGCCCATATAGGCCAAGGCACATCCCCTACAGCCCATGTGGCCCCACCCGGTGGACCCCCGGGACCCTTCCGGTGGTCCCGGTACAATACCGGTGACCCCGAAACTTGTCCCGATGGCCGAAATAGCACTTCCTATATATAATTCTTTACCTCCGGACCATTCCGGAACTCCTCGTGACGTCCGGGATCTCATCCGGGACTCTGAACAACATTCGGGTTACCGCATACTAATATCTCTACAACCCTAGCGTCACCGAACCTTAAGTGTGTAGACCCTACGGGTTCGGGAGAAATGCAGACATGACCGAGACGACTCTCCGGTCAATAACCAACAGCGGGATCTGGATACCCATGTTGGATCCCACATGTTCCACGATGATCTCATCGTATGAACCACGATGTCAAGGACTTAATCAATCCCGTATTCAATTCCCTTTGTCTATCGGTATGTTACTTGCCCGAGATTCGATCGTCGGAATCTCAGATGAGTTATGAGATCAGAAACTCAGATGACCGCATTTAGGGACTGCCTGATGCTTTGTGAATTGGTGGATCTTGGCTTCTCGGGGATGCCATTCACATATGATAATGGGCAAGTTGGAAACAGCAATGTGCGAGTGCGGTTGGACCGTGTATGTGCGGACGAGCAGTGGCGTGACCTTTTCCCAGTGTCGAGAGTGGTCCACCTTGCGTCTTCATGCTCAGACCATTGCCCGATCGTCCTCGAGATGGTCCCATCCGATGCAAATCATAGGCGATGAGGGGCGGCACGATATGAAATTATGTGGGAAAGGGATCCCAACCTGCAAGACGTTATTGGACGTGCATGGGAGAGGAACCGACCGGCTGGAAACTTGGGATCGGTTTCAAATTCGTTGAAAGAACTGATGATAAACCTTCGGCAATGGAGCAGCAAAAATTTTGGGCATGTCCTGCGTGATATTGAGAGGCTCCGGTTGGAACTTGGAAGCTTACAAGAAGATAATGCCGATCGTTGTTTGATTCGGCAGAAGATGCATGAACTTGATGAGCTTCTATACAGAGAAGAGATGTTGTGGCTGCAACATTCGCGGATAACTTGGTTAAAAGAAGGAGAAAGGAACACAGAATACTTGCATCGAAGGGCTGTTTGGCGAGCTAGACGAAATCATATACTTCGGCTACGTCGACTTGATGGCACTTGGTGTAATGCTCCTTCTGAGATGGAGTTAATGACGAGATCATATTTTCAGGAGGTGTACAGTAAAGACCCGACTTTAATCCCAAATGTTGTGCTAGAGTGTATTGAGGAGAAAGTTACTGCAGAGATGAATGATGTTTTATGTGCTCCGTTCACTGAGAAGGAGATTTCAAACGCTCTCTTTCAGATTGGCCCCATTAAGGCCCCAGGTACCGATGGTTTTCCTGCTCGTTTTTTTCAACGTAATTGGGCGGTGGTGAAAGGAGAAATTATTGCAGCAGTATTGGAGTTTTTTGCTTCTGGGGTTATGCCAGACGGAGCTAATGACACAACTATTGTGTTGATTCCAAAAGTCCAATTTCCAAAGGAGCTCAAGGATTTTAGACCGATAAGCTTGTGTAATGTGATCTACAAAATAGTCTCTAAATGCATGGTAAACCGACTACGCCCCATTTTGTCGGAGCTCATCTCGGAAAATCAGAGCGCGTTTATTCCAGGGAGACTTATTACTGATAATTCTATTATAGCTTTCGAGTGTATTGATCATATTCAGTCTGTTAGTGGCAGTTCACCGGCATGTTGTGCGTATAAATTGGATCTTTCTAAGGCATATGACCAGGTGGACTGGGTATTCTTGGAGAAGGCCCTACGCAAGTGGGGTTTTTCTCAGGTGTGGATTTCTTGGATCATGGCGTGTGTTTCCTCTGTGAAGTATTCGGTGAAATTGAATGGGAATTTATTGGAGTCTTTCATACCCTATCGTGGCCTCAGACAAGGTGATCCCTTGTCCCCATTTTTATTTCTCTTTGTTGCTGATGCCCTATCTTGTTTGGTCAACAAAGCTATTACGGAGGAGGGGCTGGAGGGTGTTAAAATTTGTCGTCGTGCACCGACGATATCTCACTTATTATTTGCGGATGATTCACTATTGTTTTTTCGAGCCTCGGAACAGCAAGCAACAATTGTGAAAGGTTTGTTGAGCACTTATGTGCTGGCTATGGGACAACTTATAAACCCGTCAATGTGTTCCATCCGTTTCTCTAGTAACTGCACTGAGGTGGTATCTGGGGAAGTAAGGAGTATTTTGGAGATTACAAGTGAAGCGTTTGAACCCAAATATTTGGGTTTGCCGGTACCTGAGGGGAGAATGCATAAAGGGAGGTTTGAAACCACCCAGGAAAGATTGAGGAAGAGACTAGTGGACTGGAGCGAGCAATTCATGTCTTCAGGTAACAAAGAGATTTTAATCAAATCTGTAGCCCAGGCTATTCCCACATATATTATGAGCGTGTTTCACTTACCTGCTTCGGTATGTGACGATCTTACAAGGATGATGAGGCAGTACTGGTGGGGAGTTGAGAGTGGCAAGAGAAAAATGGCATGGCTGAGCTGGGATAAGCTGAGACTCCCTAAAAACAAGGGGGGTATGGGATTCAGGGATATGTGTGCTTTTAATCAAGCGTTATTGGCAAAACAAGCATGGCGATTGATTGATTCCCCTGACAGTTTATGTGCTCGTCTATTGAAGGCAAAATATTTTCCACACGGCAGTATTTTGGATACAGTTTTCACTGGAAATTCATCGGCCGTATGGAAAGGAATAGCTCATGGTTTGGATCTTGTTAAGAAAGGAATAATATGGAGGATTGGTGATGGTGCATCGGTTAGAACGTGGAGAGATCCTTGGATTCCTCGACGATACGATTTTCGACCAATTACTCCTAAAAGGAACTGCCGGTTTAACCGTGTCTCTGATTTCTTAGATAATAATGGTGCTTGGATCAGAGACCGTGTCGAGGAGCATTTTTGGCCGATGGATGTTGCTGAGATTCTTAAGATACGCACGTCTCCTAGGAACCGGCAGGACTTCATCGGCTGATTTCTCGAGCCGCATGGGAATTTTACAGTCAAAAGTGCCTACAGGTTGGCGACGGAAACACATGATGAGATGCATTCAGGGGGCGCATGCAGTACTAGACCGGACGGTGACAGATCGATTTGGAATTCGATTTGGAAATCTAACGTTCCACTAAAGATGCGTATTATGGCATGGAAGACGGCGACGGGTGCATTGGCAACTAATCTAGGCAAAGTGCATCATCGTATTCATATACAGAGATCATGTCCTATTTGTGGAGCGGAGATTGAAAGCAGTTTTCATGCATTGATTTCATGCATGCACGCCCGACGTGTTTGGAAGGGCTTACGTGCAATCTGGCCCTTGCCTGATGACTCACTACTAGTGGACTCCGGTAAGGACTGAGTACTGCAGCTACTTTCAAAATGTTCGGACAAGACCAGGGACTTGGTAATTATGACGATCTGGCGTATTTGGCAACTCCGAAATGATATAACACACGGAAAGAATGAGACCCCAGTGGAGGTAACTGTGGATTATCTTGACAGTTATTATAAGTCACTGAATTTGGTAAGGAACTATAGCATGGAGGAAATCGTCAAAGGGAAGATGCCGTTGTATGAGGACAGTCGACCAAAGTGTGTAAAAATTACAGAATCCCCCACGCCTTGGCCTCCTCCGCCTATGGGTTGGGTTGCGTTGTCGGTAGACGGTTCATTCTCGTGCCAGGATGGACGCGCTTCGATTGGCATGGTGCTTCACAGGGAGAATGGATCTACAATTTTTGCGACATACAAATACATTTTCCACTGTAATGATGCCCTGGAAGCGGAAATTCATGCTATTATGCAGGGTATGGCACTGGCCATTCAACATTCGGACTGCCCAGTGATTGTTCAATCAGACTCTTCAAATGCTCTGGCCATTCTCTCGAGCGACAATTTTTCCAGGTCGGCCTATGATCATCTAGCTGCTGAGATTAAAGCTCATTTGGTAGTTAGGAAGTTTGTTCCTCTAAAAGTTAGCAGATATCAAAACAGGGTAGCACATCAATTGGCACACTATAGTCGTACTGAAGCTTGTACTGCGGTATGGTTGAACTCGATTCCTCCGTGGTGTGAGGAATTGGTGTCTCGTGATTGTAACCCTCTCATTATGGAATAAAACATCCTTTCTCCCCGCAAAAAAAAATACGAATGAGATGGAGGGTAGAGTAGACGCGAATGGTTTTCTTTCTTTTGAAGAAAGAAATGCGATCTTGGTGCCGTGGCCATGCATGGCGACTCTCTTTCCGGAGGCTCCCCTCCGTGGACGACCTCTTGGTCGTGGTGCAGGGGTTGACGGATCTCACGCTTGCGGGCGTGTATAGCTATAGGTTTAGAACACTATAACGTTTAGGTTTTTGGTCGTTCAACGCCTTGACCTCCGACGGTGGCGCAAAATAAAGAAGCTCCAAATCTTTCTTCGACGAGGCGATGCATCTTATTGTTGATGATAGATTTGGAAACTATTTTGTTCATGGAGGGATGGCTTGGACACGAGAGCATTCTTATGGTGGACTTGTATCATCGGCTCCGCATTTGCGAGGATGCTTGCTTCAGCGTTGGTGCGGAGTTTGGGAGCTAGTCTAGGAGCCATCGCAAATTTGATCTACATCGACGGAATATGGAAGGCGGTGGAGTGTGTGTTGGGTTCATGGTTTGCAACTAACATGTACGGTTTCTTCATTCGACATTTTAGTTGAGCGGGCTGCAAGATCTTGAGTTCGATGGCGTTTCCTGGGTATTTCCCCGGCGAGATTCTTTCAATGGGAATGGCTTCAAGCCACTTTTGATGTCCAAAAACCTACATCAGCGATGGAGCCACCGCGTGTAGCTCGGGTGACGAGGTGGTCCGTCATATTTTTCTTTGGTGGCTAATACAATGGTGCCGAAGGAAGGTGACGGGTGTTAGTGTCAAGCTCCGAGGATTCTTTGGTCTTAATTATATTTCTACTTCTTGGCTGGTGGTTCTTTGCATAAAGACTAGTCTTCTTGGCTGATGGGTATTGACTTTTACTATATAAATGAGAGACATACTAGCATGAAAAAAAATGAACAACGCTAAATACATTAACTTGCGACCGTTAGTATGTCACAACCTAGACTCTGAAGAGTTTAGCCAGGCAGATCCTTGTGTTGGAGTGGGCAAGATAGATGTTAGGGTGTTTTAGACATTCTGTTATCTTTTCAGTTTTGTTATGTCGGTCTTTACGTGATTTGCACTCTAATTTTTATGATATGAATGAGACACGTTTTATCATGAAAAGAAAAAGATGTTAGGGTGTTTATTTGGAGGAAAGTCCATCCTTTCTTCTTTATTAGCGTAATTTTTATGAGGGATATTAACACAATATTTACCTATTAATAAAGTATCGATTGCTTCTGTCCGTTCACCGTCAGCAATTTTATAGAATAGCCAGTCGCTCGTGCCGTCCCCCGCGGGCGGCCCGGGCGAAACCCTAGCCGCCAGAGAACTCCCCCTCCCCGATCTCCCACTCCCCTCGCCGCCGCCAGCAAGCGCCGCCGGGCAAAGCCCGTGTGGCTTCGGCGGCGGCGGGGCCTTTCATTTTTTCCTCTCGCGAGGCCTGGGCGCTGCGGGGGCCGCTCGGCTGAGGAGAGGCGTGGGGGCGCGGCGTGCTGGCATCGATGGACGCAGCGAGCTTGCGCCGGTGGTGGCGGCGGGCGCGTGGCCAGGTGCGCGCAGTGGACGGGGCGGGCGTGGTGCGGTCAGCCCAGCGTGTCCAGTCGCGGCTAGGTAGGGGCTTGCGCGGTGCGGCCAAGCTCGGCCTGGCGCGAGCTAGCGCGGCGCGAGGGCGGCAGGCACGGGCGACGCGTGCGCGCGCGCATGTGGCGCTGGCGGTCGTTCCCGGCGCGGATCTGCTGGATGCCTGGGCGTGCTTGCGCGACTGCCCAGATCTGGTGGTGCCCTTCGGCGCTGTGCTCGGTGGGGAGGAGGCCCGATCTGGGCCAGTATGGCTGCCTCTTGGTGGCTGGTCGCGGCGTCGGCTGGCCGGTGGTGGCGGTAGCGGGGGGTCGGCGGAAGATGGGTGGGCTCTTCCTCCAAGCATGGTACACACTCGGCTCCTTGGAGCTGTGGCGCCGTCCTACGTGGATGGAGCTAGAGGAGACTCGGGCAGATCATTCCAGTACAGTTAGTCCTGTTCTTGCGTGCGGCTGTGCGAGCCACTCAGCTTTGGCTCGATTCTGCCAAGTTCCAGCGCGCGGCGGTGCGGGCCGGCAAGTTCTTGTTTTCCCTCGGCCTTTCCGTTGCGCTGCGGTGCGGGGTCTCGCCTAGTTCTGCGCATGAAGGTTGGAGGACGGCCAGATCTGGCTGGGTTCGCCCAGGTCCTGCGTGCGGCGGTGCAGCCCGGTCAAGTTGGTGTGTGCGCGCCTTGTTCCTGCGAGCGGCGGCGACCAATCTGTGTTTGGTAGTGTGTGCCCGGTTTCGTTCTAACCTGAGGCGTTGGGTGGCCTCGAACCCAAGATTGAGGATGGAAGGCCTGGCTTCGGATGAAAATCCTGCATCGATTTTTTCGGTTGCCGACGGTAATGGCGTCCGCGGACGTCGTCTTCCTCCCTGGAGGTGCTGTTGTGGAGCCTGTTTTGCTCTTCGTACCTCAAGGTGTGAGATCTCCGGATGAAAATCTAAGATGTGGCAGATCGGGTGATGACGGTGTCCTCAACATCGTTTTCCTCTTTGGAGGCATCACCTTGGAGATCCCGTCGATGGTTTCCGATGGTGTACTAAATTGTTGGCGGAGCTCGGATTTGTGGTGGTGCCGACAGTGTCTTTTTCTTTCGTTTCTTTTTATGCTGCGTTTTGCGGTGCTTTCCTCCTTTGGGGGTGTTCTTGTAATACCTCTTTCTATCAATGAATTTGGCAGTTCTCCTGCCAACGTTCAATTCGATTTAGTATTCAACCCACAGTCCCAAATTTTCATCCTTAATGTTCGTTTGCATCCTTCCGTTTCATTTGCTTTCGTCTGTCTAGCAAAATTCTTGTACGCATGTTGTCTCGTGTGGCTGACGCATTTGCCTCTTCGGTCTCAGCCCCCCGGTCCATCCCCTACGTCGTTTGTCAGGGTCAACCAGATGATTTAGATGGTGTTTGTGTAGAAAGGAGAAAATTCTGGTCAATAGATAGTCCCACATCATTTTCTTGTACACAATCCCACCTGTTCAAATATGTTTGCGAGTTCTCGAAGGAGTTAGTCAAAAAAGAAATTAATGGGAGAGACCCTTGGACTAATTAAACAGCATGCATATGTGAGACCTGCAACAGAACAGTGTCCATAATTAATTCGAGTGGGGTAGACCTGGCGATCTCCACCGGACGAGGAGAGAGGGCCTCGAAGCCACGAGGCTTGAAGAGAGGGAGACAACGAGAGGCGGTCGAGGCCAGTGATCCAGTCGTTTCTTTCCACCGATCCCCGTCCACACACATACATACAACAATGGTGTCTGAAATAGCTGCCTAAATGCTAGATGATGCAGCTGCGCTATTCGGTGGAGTCAAGCGCACGCATGCAAGCCATCCGATGCTGACGCAATTGCGCTACACGACAAACTGTTAGAAAAATGGCCTCCTTCCCCCTCGTGATGTACCTGGCATCGTGAGGTGCTGGGTTGTCCCTAAAGATTAACCGTATGCATATGCTGATGTCATCTCACTTTATTCCGTCTTATTTTTTTCAAAAAGCTATAACTTTTGAACCAAGCATCAACGAAGATCCGTTTTCACCATTAGGTTTCTCGCGACGAGATCTTCAAAATTAGATCCCCATATGAATAGGTTTCAATGATTTTTTTAAATCCACTTTGGTTCTAGTTGAGGCAACTTTATTGCTAAACAGAAGCAACTTTATTGCTAAACAGAAGCAACTTTCTTGCACCATGTGTACTAGTGAATTTATCTAGCAAGTATATAGTAGAAAACATAGAAACCATGCCGGACAAATTTTCATCATATGTAGGCAACTGAACATCATCCGTAAGTAACTTTGGTATTAGATGGAGGCAACTTTCGGTACCAAAGGAGGCAACTTGTGTTATGAAGGTGCATTCATACGCTGTGCTATTATCGCCTGTCCATATTTTGTAAAAGGAGACAAAACATTTCTCCCGGTTGTCTACTTATGAAGTTGCCTATTACCAAAAATCCAGGGGGGTCTTGTCCAGATGCATGGCATTTTAGTTTGAATCAGTGCGTTAATTTTTGCAGTCAATAGATTCGCAATTATGTGAATTATGGGGGACAAAGCAATCGCTTGGATTTGCTAGAAGAGTTTCTCTAGTTGTAATGCAGTTGCTTGGTTTGGTATGAGGACAAAGTTGTCGCTTAGATTTGCTAGAAGAGTTGCATCGTGTCATAATGCAGTTGCTTGGTTTGGTTAGGACAGCTGCTTGGTTTTTCTTGAAAAGTATTGCACGGTGTTTTGGGTAATGTAGTCGCTTGGATTTGCTAGGACAGTCGCTTGGTTTTGTATGGACAGTTGCTTGGTTTTGTATAGACAGTTGCTTGGTTTTGGGTAATGTAGTCGCTTAAATAGGCAACTAATTTTGCAAAGTAGCAATGATAGGCAACTATTTTACCAATAGCAAGCAACTGGGCATCAATGGTAGACAATTTTATAGTACTTGTAGGAAACTGAGCATCAACCATAGGAAACTGACATTCAACGATAGAATACTAAGCAACCATGAATAGGCAAGTTGAAATAACGTTAGCAAAATTCATAGGTACGCATAATACAGTGAAGTTGCTTGTATGTAGTACTAAAGGTGCCCCATGTTTTGTCTGATTTTCTCATTTTTACACAAACCAACATCATAGAAGTCCTACTAAGCCAAAAAAAAGAAGTTGCTTTCCTATAGCACTAAAGTTGCCTTCATTACACCCAAAATTGCTCATCCAAAAAATATCGACGAAACCTATCCATATGGGATCTAGATTTGAAGAACTCGTCGTGAGAAACCCACCGATGAAAACGGTTTTGAATTCTGGCGCTCGAATCAAAAGTTAAGGCTTTTTAAAAAAATTGAAACCTCAAATTAATGCACATGTGACAAGGCCTTAGCTGTTTTATTTGGCAACCTAGAATCACGTGGGCTCAGTGGAGCTGGTGTGTGGGGGGGGGGGGGGCTCTTTTTTTTATAGAAGGGACATGGGGGACTGACTGCACTCTTTAGGACGTCCTACCATTTATGGTACAGGCGCCCGATCGCACCAACGGACGGCCAGGTACTGGCTAGCCACGTCCAAAAAGCTTCAACGGGGGATTTTGCAAGGTTAGCGAAGGGCAAGATGAGCTAGCTACAGCAACGTCGGCTGCTACAAATGGGAGGTTGTAGAAAAGGTGGTCGGCGACAAGCCAGCTGCTGTGACGGGGGATGCAGCAGCGGTGACCGGCAGTGGTCGACAATGTCAGCGAGCCGGCTGCAGCGACGTGGCACATGGGGATTGATGAGTAACGATAAGTGTGTGAGGTGGATAACTATGAGAAGGGGGAAACGGCGTTCACTCAATTAACGGCTACACGAAGACGGTTGCGAACAAGCTTTTCTTTCTTTTTCCTTCCCACATCCGAATGACGTCTAGCATTGGCCTTATGGATATCATGCATGGCGTGGTGTCATTGTAATTAAAATGTGATTACAGTTTATGCATAATAATATATTGGTAGTGCACTTGGGATTAGCACACACTTAGCATATTGAATTACTCCCAGCCTAATATTAATAAATAACAGACATAGTAAGTAATAGCATTAAGTGTAATGATTTGTGCGGAACCTAGAACCAAAATGTTGATGCACATATAACCCTCACTAAATTTGAATGCACGTCAATTTTTATTACCGTTGCAACTATGCACTGGCCTATTTGCTACCGTTGTATTTTGATCAATTCCATATACTACCTCTGTCCAGGATTAGAAGGCTCGTGAGCCAATTCTCTAGAGCCAACACATGGTGCAAATTTTGACAGAAATTTTATTCCGTTGCAACGCACAAGCCATATTCATAGTTTTTATCTATGAAGATAACTAGCTAAGATGGTATTCAATCAAATCAAAACCAATAAAGAATGTGTCTACAAGAAAGCTCGAGAAGGTTCCGGGCAAGGGCCGGCCCGAGAATCGAGATGCCCTTGTTCTTGTTCTAAGAGCAACTTTAACTGACCGACACAAACAAACGTTGTTTTTGTCTGCTTTTTATCTGTTTGGGTCGGCCGAGTGGATGCGTGCGTGTGTCCGTTTTTTTGGTTTGGGTCAGCTGGTGCACCAAACAGCATTAGTCCACGTGGCCTTAAAAAGAAGTAAATAGGCATAAATTTAAAACTTGCAAATAAACTAAATATAATTATACATCAAAACAGTCGGTCAATCTCGGGCCAAAGTTCACTTCAACAGAATTCAGCATTAATAAAAATACTTTAAAAAGGCGCCTCTCAGTCGCCTAGCCCGCAGCCCTCGTTGTTGGAGCCGGTGAGGCCGAAGAAGGGCTGCCGCGTCGGAGCCCACAGGAAGGCCCACTAGTACGCTGCCCGTGCCACCTCCTCCATCGTCTGCTACATCGGTTGCTCTCCTGTGTGGCACACGCGCTACTCCTCCTCGCACTCTCCTTGCTCCTCCGCCTCGCGTACCCAGCGTTGCTAGCGCTCCTCCTCCTTGCACTGCAGCTGCATGAGGCGCCCCCCTAGGCCCGCTCCTCTGCCAGCGTGCACGCCATCCACTTCTGGAGATAGGTCGCCTCATGTTCCTCCGTCGCGCTCCCACCGCTCCTCCTCCTCGCCTGCCCAGCACTGTCGGCGCTCCTCCTCGCGCTCTAGCCGCATGAGGCGCTCCCCCTTGGCATGCTCCTCCGCTAGAGCGCACGCCTTCCAGTGCTGGAGGTAGGCCACCTCCTGCTCCTCCGTCGCACCAATCCAAATGGCGGGGGCACTGATCCACTCCCGAACGACACCCTCCCATTGGTACCTCCCGGGGGCGGCGTGGGCTCGGGCTTGGGTTCGGGGAGAAGCGGAGGTGGCAGGGGATAGACGCAATCCCCCGCCGCCGACAGCAACAACGCCTCCTCATGCCTGGCCAGTGCGCGTCCCCCTCGCACGGTGAACTTTTGAGGGCGCGCTAGAGCGCCTCCTCTAGTGCGGCGTAACAGGCCGGCCTCCGTCTTCTCGTCCTCTTGCGCCACTATTGAGGAGGGGGGGGGGGGGGGGGGGGGGGGGGGGGGGGGGGGGGGGGGGGGGGGGGGGGGTGAAGTTGGCGCCGAGCTGGATGGCGCCACGACGACGGACGTCGTACTCGGTGGCAAACCAGACTTCCTAGTTGGGGAAGTCTAGCGCGTACACCGGGTCATGTCGTTGCTCAGGCATCAGGAGGGTGCGGTGCGTGCGTACCTCCTCCACATGCGCGCAGTGACTGTGGCACTGCCAGCACCGTGGTGTGGTGGGGGTCGAGGTGCCATCCATGGGGGAGGTTTACATTGGGTCATGGCAGCGGGATGCGGTACTCCAAGTGGTACCGTGCGTGCTGCACTGGGATGTACAGCCGGTCCCGTGGCCGGTGAGCCCTCCCCGCCGCTGGCACCACCGTACCGTCCATCTTGTCGGCGTGCAACAAGCTGCTCTCCTCCTGCTTGCCCTTGGCCTTCCCCTTGCCGAAGAAGCCACAACCATGGCTAGGGCTATGGTTTTCTAACGCCGGCGAGGTGCGAGTGTGCCTAGATGTGGACGGGAGTGGCAAGTGGACGAGACCGGGCCCCGCACGCTTGCCATTAAAAATAAGTGTGGACTCGGGTCGCTTCCACTGGCCGCACGAAGCGTTCGTCTCGTGTCTGTGTGGAAGCAAATCAGGTGCACATATGGGCTGAGCATGCGTCCAGGCAGACAATGAGGGGACCAATTTTAAGTTTGCATCAGCACGTTGGGAAGGCGTTTTTCTTCCGTTTCAACCTAAATGGACACGCGCACACGAAATGCATCGGCGCGTCGGTGTTGCTCTAATGCAGGGGTGACATTGTCCTCCTCTCGGCTCTCCCATTCCTCGTCAGCACGTACATGGCATGGTCCATGGCATCCTCCACTCCACTGCAAGGTGACCGGATATTTCAGCATAGGTACGTCCGTCTGGAGTAGCTTGTGAAGGTCAACCACGAACGACTCCGCCTAGTGCCGCTCCGTTAAGTCCTTCACACAAGCATACGAGATTGGGATGTTCACTATACTGGTGTATTGTGAGCTTTTGATCGCGTCGAGCTAAGCATTACAGACTTTGGGTCCGAAACAGGGTCAGATGTGTTTCGCAAACACCGTCCATGAAGGAGCCGTTGTGAAATGTTGTACCTCCTGTACCATAGAACTGCAGACCTGCCAAATGGTAGGAGCTCGTCCTACCTTTCCGACTTTCCGTGCATCTTTTGACCCGTCAAAGGTTGGATGGAACTTGGGGCGACATGATTGTCATCAATGCTATCTTGCTTGAGGTAAGGTCCTGAAAGATTGCTCACTGTCGATGTGCTAGCCCCATCTTGGGCTCGACACTGCTTGGCCATAGATGGTATGCGGAGATATGTCTTAAGTTCAGTACTAGTGTGTCATGGGCACGAGAAAGGTTTGGTTATGGGATAAGCCTAATTTTTTCTTCTTTATTGATTCTATGATATCACGTACTATCTGAGCATACCATTATATATAGGGTTGGCTGATGCAGACCTGATCTTAACTTTCCAACCAACACAAATAATCTTTATCTACCAAAATAAGTAGCTAAACTGACATTCAAGTAAACTAAAGATAGGCTTAGTTGTCAGATGATTTGACCCCCTCCTTGTACCAACGCCCATATGCTGGCCCCACAAGATATATCAGTTGTGGATTTGTGATCCAAACTCCAAATGGGTGCTCACACACCAACTTTTTAGTTCACCGAATTCGTGTATACTCAGATTATCCATTTACATGAATTGGATTATGCAACTAGCAAACTTGGTATAATTACAGTTTTTCTTGTGTTAATTCAGTTTACCAATGCCATAGATGTGGATGGCGCCAGAGAAGCAATATTCCGAATTCTTCGTAACAAGGGAGAAGAAAGGGTCATCTATTTTCATGGTTGGAGTGGACTTGGGGCATCTACCGTTCTTAGATCCATAGCAGAAGTTATCCCTTCTAAGAGAACCACTCCGGAACTATGCTTTGATAAAATAATTCATATAGATTGCTCGGAGTGGAAAGGTAGGAGGGCGTTGCAGAGGGCAATTGCAGAGGAGCTACACCTTGACAGCTCAGTAATGGATATACTGGATAAGCAGGATGGAGATGATGATTTTAATGGAGTTGATGAAATTTCAAGGGATGAAATAACAGCTGTGTCAGGAGAGATCTATCACATTCTGAAGGACAGTAGATTTATTCTTATTTTCCATTCCGGGATTGATGATGAGATCGATCTATATCCCCTTGGTATTCCTTCATTTGGCAAGTTCACAAAGAACATAATGATATGGACATACAAAAGGAGGATATTGACCATAACAGAATACGAACAACATAAACTAATACAAAAACTGAGGTACACCCATCTTTTGGCTTATGATAGAGAAAATTATTTAACAAGTGGACAGTTGTATGCACTATTGTGTAAAGAGGCTGCCTTCATAGCTGCTCGCTATCAATGCTTGTGGGGAGTCAATCCAATGAAGGTTGCTGACTGTTATGTTTACACACTATTCCTGCAACGTAGTTTTCACAACAAGACCAATTCTGATTGGGTTGGTGTTGCTTCCAATTGTTGGATATGTGATGGGATACTGCAGAAAGACATAACATTGGAGATACGTGACGTGTTGCACCGAGAGATAAGCTGGGAGTGTGATGATAATGTGCTCGCAAAGTTCAAGGAAGATTTCAAGCTTCCTTTCCTGATTGTTAAAGAAGATGGTGTGTATGAAGAAGGACAATACCGTTGGATTTCAACCAGGTCAAGTGATAGGGAAATACATGCTATGAAATCTTTACCTGAAGAGACATCGTCATTCTTCTTGGAATTTGTAATGTCCGATAAGCCAGTAGCATTACCAGATGGTTTGTTTGAACATTCCAACAACCTTGGTGTGCTATCCCTCTGTTGTTGTGCCTTCAATTTTGCATCACCTCCTTTCTTGAAATGCCATGGCCTACGATTCCTTGGGCTGGACAATTGTACAGATGACAAAACAGGTGAAGGAAAGGATTATGCCGGGTGGGTTTCTCTGCATAGCTTGTGGGTGTTGGACCTACGCTACACTGTGTGGAATGAAATCTTATCACAGGAAAAGTTGGATCTAATGGATAACCTCGTGGAGCTTAGCATGGAGGGAGTCTGGTGTTGGCAGTACATAAGTTGCTTACAAGGCCGGCTACCGAATCTTCAAAGGCTCAGGATAATCAAGCCTACACGTGGACCCGATATTTCAACAGATCCAAGCAACTCCTTCATGGACAAAGCAAAGCTAGAAATACTTGACCTGTCTGGCAACAGTGAGATGAACATTGTACCAAACAGCCTATCTAAGGCAAGTAGGCTCCAAGTGCTTATTCTGGATGGTTGCAATGAGCTTAAAGATGTTGTTGTCCCTGATGGGCTACCTCGCTTGCTGAAGTCCTTCAGCTTTGATGGATATGGGTCTGCTTCCTGCCGGGCACCAACTGTTGAGCTACCTTCGAAACAAGAACGTCCATCTACCCCAACAACAAAGGAGGGTGCCAGTATCTCTAAGATTTCCCTCGAAGGTTGCTCACAATTGGAGAATTTGTTTGTTCGTGGATTGGCCAATCTCGTTGAGCTTGACCTCTCCGGAGCTGCAATCAAGACACTTAATTTCAATACTATGGTGTTAGAAGTACCAATGTTGAAGCGATTATTTCTGCTAGGATGTGAGCACCTTCGGGCAATAATTTGGAGCAGCCTTACTGATAGCTTCAAGTTGGAATTGTTATGCATTGATACGCGAGCTGAAACTGGCCGTTCTCGGCCATGCATTGACCGGAACAATTCCTTTCAGTTGGAGGTGCACGCCATTGTTGTGGATGCAAGGCTTGCTCGGTCAGTGTGGCAACTATTATGTAATCATTATGCAGCTGCTGAGAATGTTTATCTTAATATCCATGTCACCTCTGCTGTGTATAGTGAGCTGAGTCAATCCAAAGTGAAAGAAAAGGAGAAGAAGATTGACATGTATGGAGATCAAGTTAGCCTGCTGCAGCTTGTTCAAGCAGACCGGTACAGTGATGTCCAAAGCATGGTTGGTGATGCCCCTGCTGCAGCCTTTCCTAAGCCTCCGGCTAACAACCTGGATCGGCATATCGAGATTACTAAAGGGAGCCACGTCTTGGACAGTGGACTGGGATATGTGATGACAAGGTTTGCTGATTCCCTGCATGTCCATGATGTCTCAACAAGTGCTAGTTTGCCTACGGTATTATGGAGGTTGCTCAGGCAGTGCCGCGTGGAGAGGTGCCCCAAGTTGGGTGAAGCCTTCCCCTCGGAAACATTTGAATTTCTGAAGCTGGAGACCTTCTGGGCGTCCGATCTCCTAACAACCCGCTGGATATGCAGTAAAGGTTACCGCGACTTCAATGATGGTTCGTTCGGAAAGCTGCAGCATCTACGGTTGCGCTCTTGCCCCAGCCTCCAGTTCGTGCTCCCTGTGTGGTTCCGCTCCTTCCCAAGTTTGGAGACCCTCCACATCATCCACTGCGGAGACCTCAGGCATATATTCGTGCTAGACAAACGGTGGTGCCCAGGGGAAACATCCATCCAAGTTGTAGCATTCCCAAGGCTGACAACCATCCACCTGCACGACCTGCCAGTGTTGCAGCAGATCTGCGAGGTGAAGATGGTGGCACCAAAGCTCAATACCATCAAGATCAGAGGATGCTGGGGCCTGCGCCGGCTGCCGGTGGTGGGTGCCCGCAGCGGAGACATGAAGAAGCCGACCGTCGAGATCGAGAAAGACGTCTGGGGCGCTCTGGACTGGGACGAGGAGGTGGCCCCTGGCCACTTTGAGGCACCGCTGCACTCACGCTACTACAAGAAGAAACTACCCAGGGTCTCCGTCCTCAGGTACTCTCTCTGACATGTAACAAATCCATTTTTGTAAACTGCCAATACATACTCAATGTCAGTTTTGCTACTCACCCTTTTTTTTCTGCACTCTGCCACTTACATTGTGTAGGTGATCCTTGCGCTGTGCTGCACTGATGTGGTTCTTCCATCCTTAATGGGAGACCAGATGGACGCTCGCTCCTGCAGGTCCTGCTGTCTGCTGCATGTTTGGTTTATTGTGTGCTTCCCGGGTTGCTTGAAAGAGATTTGCTGGTGGTGTCGGTCATCGGTCGATCGGCTCCTACTGCTACTGTGTGTTGTTGTGTCAGGTGTGAGCTTGTGGTGGCGCTCACCTTTGTGGCTTTCAAATAAGAAGCAGCATGGTTCTTGGCTGCTTGCACTGACGTGTGTGCGCGCGGAAGTATGGCTTGCGATTGAGGATGCCTGCTTACTGCCTCTTGGCTGCATGAGTATGAACTTGGAGTGATTGACTAAGTAGCAGCCCTGTGTCCCTGCGTGCATCTACGGGGCTGCCTGGTGTGGTTTGCGAGTGTGTTAATCTGAACACAGAAGCAGCTGGTTCAGTGCATTGGCTTGCGTTGGACCTGCTATTATCCGTGTGCCTGTTATGCTTGTGGAATAAACAGATTGTGATACTAGGAGAACGGATTTCAGTTTGTGCTTCTATTATGCTTGGTATCGATGAATTGTATATTGTCGTATGTATGCTGTGTCATTTTGTGATATACTTTACAATTAAAACAATTTCTGAAGAAATCTCACTAAATTTCTTAACTTTTTTTGAAATGAAAAGATAGATCATTTTAGACACGTCTGGCACCCCAGAAGTCCTTGTCGAAAATCTGTGCATTCCTGGCGTTCCACAAGGTGACAGCGCATGCGGCAAAAAGTATATGCCAGAGCCTTCCATGTAGGTTTCGCGCTTGCTCAGAGCAGAGGAAGTCTTGGGTTATTTCTGATGTTTCTTAACTGACCGGGTGCCATTTTTCGTAGTTTGTATGACTCTGACTGATTTTTATTCTGGCTCATAGCTTATGGCCATCATTTGGTTATTTGTGCTCTCAATTTGTTGGGCTGTGTGTTCATGGATTTACTACTAGATTCACATGTACAGACCAATTACCAGATGGGAGAAAAATCAGAGTATTGTGTGACTACTCTTTCTGTGTGGAGATACCCTGCAGTCCATCTGTATATTTAGACAGCAGAGCATCATGTGTTCCATCTTTTTGTACTGAAATTTGTGTGCTACCTTAAGCTGCGCTACTGCAAGAAGAATACTGTGTTGCCTAAAAAGAAAAGAGTATTGTCTCATATTTCAGTGTGGACAAAAGTACACTGCAGTCCATCCGTATTAGCAAATTTCACAGCAGAGCATTGTAGGCATCTTTTGTCCTGAAATTTATTTGCTAATCTGGGTTGAACATATGACATCTCTTTTTATCCAAAAGTATATTGTGGGGAAGGCCGTTTTGCCTCTGGGGTGCATATGCTCTCGAATAAACAGTAAAATCAAAATAAATAGTCAATACATTTTAAAAATTCTGAATTTTTGTGTAGATGCTCTTGTTAGTGTAACAAGCGTGCTTGACAATTTTCATGAGAAACGGTATAGCAGTACTTTGTCAGTTAAAAAAAATTAAATTAAGTGTAACGTTTGAAGGTCACATTTGGGGTTTGACTTGTTTTCTTTTGGCACTGGTCAAAATGCTTAAGCTTTCCCTGGCATTTGAGTATGACAATGAACCCATATAATTTTTTTCAGATTTTTTTTTGACGTGAACAGCAAGAGCTCTGCTTTTGCATTGAAGAAGAAAAGAAGTATTACAAGACAGTCAGCCGGGGACAGGGGGAACCCAGCCGGCACTCTGAAGACAAGTACATCAAAACACTGACAAAAAAGGAGAAAAACCCCTCTCAACTATGTGTCCCCAGCGGCCGCCTCCCTGGTAGCCTCGTAGAACATCTTGATCTCTTCTCTGATCAGACCAGCTAGCGCGATCGGCGCCATCTCTTCTCTGTCAGATTTGTTTGACATTTACAAAAACATATTTGATGTGCAGGAGCATATGCTCTCAAAAGTCGAAATGGATTTGCCATCTTTAATGGGTCTACGCTTTGATGTTGCCCAATTCTTTTTCTGAAAGGATTGCCCAATGTTTGTCAGAGCTTCATTATGTACTTAACTTCTGTACATTGCTTTTCCAATCCCAGTATTATTGCATACATTCATATATTCAAATTCGGTTGTGGCTTTCTATCGAGTGCACCAGATTGCAGGGAGCCCCCATTTCACGCGTAGGTTGCTGAATAGCCACCAACCGGCTTTCCTATTTTTTAATGGTTTTCTCCTTTCATTTTCCTTTTTTGTGTCTTTTGTTTTTTGTTTTTTTCGCTTTGAAGACTGTTCATGAATCTCAATTTCAAAAAAATGTTTGGAATTTCAAAAAAGTTCTTAATTTCAAAAACTTTACATGAACTTTTACAAAATTATGAAGTAAAAAAGTATTCAAAAATTGAAAAATTGTTTAATGAATTCAGAAAATGTTCTTGATTTAAAAAAATGTTACCAAATTTCAAAAAAGTTAATTGATTCAAAAAATGTTCACAAGTTTCGAAAAGGCATTATTGATTTAAAAAATGTTCACGAATTTCCAGAAATGTTCCAAGATTTGAAAATTGCTCCCGGATTTGAAGAAGTTCAAGAGTTTGACATAAAAAGTTCGAGGATTTGAAAAAGGAAAAAAATAAAGGAAAAAAAAATGAGAAAAAAAACGAAACAACAAAGAAAAAACCGGAAGAAAAAAGCAAGAAAAAAGGAGGCCACCGGTACTGAGGAAGAGTAGAACAAGGGAGGTCACAACCGATAACGAGGAAGAGTATAACATAGGAGGCCGCAACCGATAGTGAGGAAGAGTAGAACATTGGAGGCCGCCGCTGCTTGGATCTCAAGAAAGCCACCTCCAAAGTCGTGTCACGCCTCACAGCCGGTGGGCTTGCCCGCTTCACAGAGGTGGAGGCCACTATTCATCCCCTCGTGCTGAAGCTAAACTTGGTGGGCTCATCGCCGGTCGGTGAGCTTGCCCGCTTTGTGGAGGCAGGGGCTACTTTCCCTTTCTATTGAAGCTTCATTTTCCGGGGCTCATGGTCGTTGCCGGAAATGGGAAGGCATGTTGTGGGAAATAGGTGCCACCACTGCCGGCGATCTTTTAGACTAGGTTATAATAACCTAGTCCACTATAGTTTTATTGAAATATGTCAACAATGTAATGTATGTGCTCCAGTTTAGATGAAAATCATCCGGTTTTATGTAAAAATTCTCCAAGTCTATATGAAAATTGTCTAGTTTGTTTAAATTTGTATCAAATGTGACCAGGCGTTTGCGGCTAGCTATGGATGGCCGGTTCCCGTATCAGTGTCCGGACCTGTCCACGGATGGATCCAGTATCCATTTTAGCCATGTTAGAAATACCCTAACATATGCATGTTACTAGTCTAAATAAATTATTTCCCACTACAACAAGGAGCCCGACCCAAGAAAGTTTTCAGATACTTAAGATTTACAAACGCTTATAAATTAGTAAGGCCCTGTTTGAATTATTGTGTTCTTTTTAAATACACCTAAAAAAATACACGTCTCAGCTCATCGTTTTGTCTCCGGCTGAAAATTGCTAAGCCGCCGGTAAGATTCAAGTGTAAAATAAGCACCTCCATATTATTAAATTACAATGATTCCAAGCGCGGCCTAACACGTATCTACGCAGAGAGTTGGCACCAAGGGGCATCCGAGAGCAACTAGTTGACGAGCTCTTCTTCCAGAGCCTCCCAACAATCACTTGGGGGTGGGTCTTGGCGCACTCTCAGTCACCGCGAAAAACATATTTATTTTTGCTTCCGCGAGAGGCATGGCCCGTGCCTCTCGAAAAAAATGTGTCTTCTCTTTCTTTTTTTCTTCTGTGAGAGACATGGTCTTGCTTCCACGCGAGCATGCCTCTATAAAACGAAAAAAAAACATGTTTTTTTCTTTCGGGAGAGGCATAGTTTTGATTCCGCGAGAGGCGCCAATTTGATCCCGTGAGCGAAAACATAGGTCATGTAACACCCCCTGCATGGGCTGTCACCGTGTGGTTTGTAACTGCGTGTGGGCTACAAGATGGTCCAAGGGATGTCCTTGTGTGGGCCTGGTAGGAGCAGTATATGTATGGCGTTTGTTACACCTAAGGGACTCATTGTGCAGAATGGGGAGCTCCTTGCGGCAAATAGACGGCTCTTCGCACATACCGCACCCGAATTGGGCCGTCCCATTGAGGTCAAACCCTTAGTGTAGAGTGGAGCACAAAAACACTTAAAGGGAAATTTGTGCAAGCCAGGAGTCGATCCTGGGAAGTTTTATTGAGGTCGGAACATCTCTAGCCAGTCACTCAGAGGTTGTGACATATGGGTAGCGCTAAATATCAAGAACAAAAGAGATATAACTCAACATTACTCAAAGATTTTATCATTTTAAGAAAACATACAATTCATTAAATTCTAGTTTCTTTCGAAAATGCGAATAATTTTTTGAATACACATAAGAATTTTGAAACTCTGATCTTTTTTGAAAACATGAAAAAAATTACAAATTCTGAACAATTTTTTTAAACATGAACAAAATTTTAAACTCTAAACTCTTTTGAAAACACGACCGATATTTAAATGGCGAACACTTTTTTTTCAAAATGCGAACAAAATTTTGGAACTCCAAACATTTTTCAAAAAATGATTGTCTTCATTAATTTAGAATATTCGTTAACATCGCGAACAATTTTTAAAAATGTGAACACAATTCGAAAATTTCAAACATCTTTTGGAACGTGAACAAAATGCCAAAACTCCAAATATTTTTTGAAAACATGAATAAAAATTCCAAACATTTTGGGAAATTGCGAATACAATTTGGAATTTTTGAACATCTTTTCGAATTGTGACAAAAATGTGAAAAATAGAAAGATTTTTTGAAATTATGAACAAAATTTTGAAAATACGATGCTATTTGAAATAATGTGAACAGATTTGAAAATTAGAACATTTTTTAAAATTCGGAAGAAATATTGAAATGTTTAAGAAAAAGAAAAAGGAAAAAGAAAAATAATAAAGGAAAAAACAGTGAAGGAAAAAAGAACTGAAAAGACACTAAAGAAAACCCGAAAAAACCAATAGAAGAAAATAAACAGAAAAAAATTGGTTCAGGGAACCTTCTAGAAGGTTCCCAAAACCGGTTGGCACCTACCTGTGGTCACGCTCTAAAGTTGGCCCGCCTAGATCCCGTGCTTTGTGCGCTACGCCTGTGCATTGCGTCGAACTATCAACGCAATGAGCGAGGCATAGGGAATTCCTGCATAATGCTTCAAGATATTTTGCTGGTGTTAATCCCCAAGGTAATAAACCAGACACTTATTTCTCAGTTTAGGCCCATAAGTTTTTGTGATGTGCTCTATAATATAGCATCAAAGGTGATAGCAAACATGTTGAAAGTTATCCCGCCCGACATTATCTCTAAGGAACAGTCAGCATTTGTGCCTGAAAGGCTCATTATAGATAACATCATTAGTGCCTACGAATGTCTTCACTTCATAAAAGAAGTAAATCCAAGGTCAATAGTTATTTGTGCACTCAATCTAGACATGATGAAAAAGCGTATGTCGGGCTTGAATGGTCTTATCTTCAGGCCCATCATGGTAAGCTTGGTTTTGCTCCGGTATGGATTGATATTATTATGGGCATTGTCGGTTCAGTGTCTTGTTCAGTTATTTTCAATGGAGAAAAACTAGAATAATTCAAATCTACAAGAGGAATCTGGCAGCGAGATCTTATTTCCCCTTACCTTTTTTTGATTGCAGCAGAGAATCTTTCGTGCCTCCTGGAATCCAGTTCTCAGTCATCGGTGCTTAGTGGGATCAAGGTGGCACCAACAGCCCCGGCTGTAAACCATCTCTTATTTGCCGATGGCAGCATGTTGCTTTTCAAATCAAATGTTAAAGGTGTTAATGAGGTATCAAACCTGCTCAATTCTTATTCTGGAACTTCAGGTCAAAGGGTGAATCATGAAAAATCCTTTGTATGTTTTAGTACAGGGTGTCCCTAATCACTAAGGGAAATTGTAAAAAAATCTCTTAATATGTAGAATGAAACTCTGAGTGACACACACTTGGGAAAGCCAACTAATGTCGGTCAATCCAAGGATGGCACTTTTAGATACTTGAGAGACAGGGTGTGGGAGAAAATACAAGGATGGATGGAGAAGTTGCTATCAACGGTAGGGAAGGAGGTACTCATAAAATAAGTTGCCCAAGCTACCGGTCTACTCTATGATCTTCCCACGTATCGATGACCAATCAACACTTGAAGCATTGACAACTATAGAAGCTCTTGGCCTATCCTCGGATCTTTATGTGCATAGGTTGGTGGTGGTGACCTCAGATTGCCAAGTCACAATTGAAGTTATAAAAAGCCGAAGTTTAGTAAGCTATGGAGCTGTGATGCATGAAATCATAGAGTACTCATCGTCATTTCTTTCTTCTGTTTTTTAAATATGGGTTTAGGACCTCGAATGTGGAGGCGAATAATCTCGCAAAGCATGTATTAACGTTGGGGGTTCGCCGCCATATTTGGTTAAGCCAACCCGAAACCTTGCTTTCATCCCTGATGGCAAGTTTAGTGATGTGAGGATGGTAAGTTTAGTTCACGAGAGATGGCAACTTTGTGTTTCAAATTATTTTTCGACAGAAAATTGCCATGTGTGTCAACTAACTTGTCATCCCCCTGCATCACTAAAATTATCATCAAAAACATTTGATTTTCCACGTGCTCGTACCTGATGTCAGGTACTTATCATTTCCGATCAATAAAGCTTTTTGAGTCTAAAAAAACCGAGGGACTTATTCATGTTGCAGATGAATGAACTCTGATTGATGCGGAGCATCCCATGACCATCCACATGGACGCACTTACACCTCCAACGACACCAATTGGACCAATGACACGAGCCCGAGCCAAAGCTATCGAAGATAAGGTGAACTCACTCCTCTCCAAACTTCCACTTTCTATGCATGAGACATGGCTACTACCTAAGTCCGAGGTGTTGTGCATGATTAGACACCAAGAGGGCCCTCCCGAAGATGCGCATGAAGATGTACAAGTCCGCAAGTCCACGGATGAGAAGAACCAACGGAAGGAGCCGAGAGCATCTCCCAGGCCCCGGACATCCGGCCCCTGGAGCGTCATCCACTACAGCAGCACAGCCGCCGGAAGCTACAGGCCCCGGCAGCCCGGACATCCGGCCTCTCCCGAGCCCCCGGACATCCGGCCACCGGCCCGGAAATCCGGCCCCTCCGAACCCGAGAGCAACAAATGCCACCACTCCAGCCCGGACATCCGCCCCCCAGCCTGGACATCCGGCCCGACCAGCCCGGACATCTGGCCTCCCCTGTCTGCGCACAGTGAAGGGCCGAGGCCCGTGTATCCCTTCTCCCCCCTAGACTATATATACTCCACCCCGTACGACTTTCTAGGGTTAGCATTGGTTTAGCTCATTTTAGAGATAGAGTATTGCTCATCCACATCGGATCTACTCCTCGTGAGAGACCGCGGCCTCTTCGGAGAAGATCCCTTTGGATTCAAGACCTCCTCGCGGAGAAGACCCCCCCGTGGATTCAAGACCTCCTCATGGAGAAGACCGGTTACCGTGTATCGCCCCTAGTTGATCGTGGATCGTGTATCTTACTTTATGTACTTGAGGATCTAGTGCATGTGTAACTTGTTCTTGTTGGTTTAGTGTTTCTCTCGTTTTTCCCCTCGTGATTTACCTCGTTTTCCCCTCGTGTTCCTCGTGTTCTTCGCGGGATCCGCTCCTTTCATGAAAGATCGGGCGATTAGGGTTCTACCCTACATCATCTTGGTATCAGAGCCACGTTGATCACGATTTCGGAGCCTCCCCGTTGTGTTTCTAGCCTTGTTTTGTTGTTTTTCATCCTAATTCAAAAATTCCCCACCAAAAATAGCCCCAAAAAATTGTGATTTGTTGGTGTGTTGAGATTTTGTTGGTTTGGATCCGTGGATTTGCTTTGTTTTGAGTGGATCTAGCTTCCCATCCATTTTCGTCCAACATCTCCATCCACCGCCCCGTTTTTCATCCATTTTTTCACCAAATTTTGTTCCGGTGCCCACCATATACCATATATACTTCCGCATACCTCCACCACTTCCACATAACCCAACCATTGTTGGACCATTTCACTCTCCGACACATTTGCTACTTTGAGGTTTGAGAAATTGAGTTGCGGTACCGTATCCCTTTGTGTTTCAGCTATCTAGGTACGATTCGACATCGACATCACCGCCTCTCATCTTCGCCACGGACGTGTCCTACATCATCACCGCCATCCTACATCGTCATTAACAACGACCACCTCGACTACACCTTGGTATTCGTGCCACCATTTTGACACCATACCGGAAGCAAGACCGGTAACCTCATCGTGGTATTGGACATATCACTCTTACCATTACATTGATAGCCATCATAGCCTTAATTCTTTGTGTTGCTTACCCATCGAGACTAGCCATTGAGTATTGCCGGCAACGAGACTTGTGCACATTAGTGATCATACTTCCCATAGCATACATACATCATTGTTGCATATATTGGTATCATCTCTTGTGTCACAAAGTTGTCATCGCATCCTCATTTGCTATCTTGGTTCGTCAAGCATTGCATGAGAAAAGAGCTCAAACATCAAAGAGCCAAACAAGCTTTTAAGCAAAGAGAAAAGATAAGCAAAGAGCTTTTAAGCAAGAACCAAAGCATCTTACACCATTAAGATTGTCATACTCGGTCATCTTGGATCATATCATAGCAACACCTTGCATAGAACATATTTGGGATAGAAGTCGTTGCAATTTTGCTAAGTAGGTTGTGCACAAGTTCTTGTATCCGCCTATTGTGCAGTCGTGCTAGCGTCTCTCTAGTGTTGTGCAACAAGAGCATTTTTGTGGATTCCACATTTTGGCTCACCCTTGGTTGCACAACCCCACTTATATTTTTGTGTGTGTGTTTCCATGTACCTTATATGCTTGGTCTACTTGTTACATTGCATCTTGCAAATCTTTTCCAACATTATTGAAGCTCACTTACAATTGCATCAAATTTTGTGCCACCATCCTAACCAACCTCCACCAAAAGCTTTTACTTGTGTAGGTGTGAGAAACCGACAAGATCTAGTACCAATTGTGCTATTTCCTTGTCCTACATTGGAGTGATCCTCGATCCACTTTCAACTTCGGTCAAGGTACATTTGGTACTCGTTCTTCTCTTTCTACCACTCACATTTGTCTTGGAATGATGGATAGGCCAAGTACTTCTACCAACCCACTCTTCATGGAGCAAGACGACGACATGAACTCCTTCGTCACCAAGAGTCACCTCTTTGGTGCACAATGTGCTTTGCATCAAGAGCAACAAGCTATGAGTGAACGCATCGATAACCTTGCCACCAACTTGCGACTTTCTGAGCAGCATACAAGGGACTACTTCGACCACAAGCTTGACGATCACAAGCAAGAGAATGACGCAAGGATGGACAAAATTCGTGCTTTGTTGCTCAACCGCTCGTCTTCCACTTCAAGAAGGAGCCGTTCAAGCCGCCACTCCGACTTCACTCTCTCCGGCTCAAGTACACTGACATCGAACACTCTTCGTCGAGACGCGCGCTCTGACTGTCAAGCAAGCCTCAATCCCCTACGCGACACCAACTCTCAAGAGCACCGACAACGTCAAACTCAAGAGGCCTTTGCCCTAGCACGAGAATGGCAACGACAACATGAAGGGGAAGAGCGAGTGCGTCTACACAAAAATGCTCAAGATGCCGAGGCACAACGTCAAGAACAACAACTCCATGACGCTCAAGCACTTGCGGCGCAACAAGCTCTACGCGATTCGAGTCGAGCCGTCGCCGACCGAAGCCGACAAGCCCGTGAACAAGAGGAAGCACTTCGCGAAGAAAGTCAAGAACGAAGATTTCAAGCTCGTGTGCATCGTCAAGTTCCTCCTCGAGCTCGACAAGCTCCTCCACAAGCTCGCCAAGAACAACGAGTCAATCTAGAGCATGAAGACAATGGAGATCCTCCACGACAAGAACACCATGACGATGACAACCCTCCACACCAAGAGCAACACGAGTTGAACAATCATCAACAACATGGGCGTCATCATCCCCGACCCCAACACAATGAAGAGCAACACTATGGCAAACTCAAGTTCACCATGCCCAAGTTCAACGGAAGCAACGATCCCGAAGAGTACCTTTCATGGGCATTGAAGGTTGACAAGATCTTCCGTTTGCACAATTATGAAGAAGAGAAGAAGATCGTGATGGCATCCCTTGAGTTCCAAGACTATGTACTCATTTGGTGGGAACAGATCATAGAGCGCCGAGAGGCAAGAGGTGAACCACCCATCACTACTTAGGCGCAAATGAAGGATGTCATGAGAGCACGCTTCATACCTACCTACTACAACCGCGACCTCTTTAAGAAACTCCAACAACTCAAGCAAGGAACAAAGAGCGTTGAAGAATACTACAAGGAGATGGAGATTGCAATGATAAGAGACAATGTCACGGAAGATGATGAGCAAACAATGGCACGTTTCTTGAATGGACTCAATCATCCCATCAAGAAGATCGCCGACTTCCAACCATACTCAAATCTCATCGAGCTAGTGCACCAAGCTACCAAAGCGGAACACCAAGTGCAAGATGATTTTAAGTATGCCAAGTTCTCATCCAAGTCCTACGGCTTCTCCAACAACCAAGCTTCAACGATTCCAACACCGACTACAAAGCCTTCTACTTCCAACATCGACAAGTCGACTTCCAAGAAAGCTTCGTCAACTACAAGCCATCCTACTACGAGCAACTTCAAGCCGAGAGCTTCATCATCGTCAACCCCAACCGATGAGACCATCAAGACGAGTTCCTTCAAGTGTTTCACTTGCGGAGGCCGAGGCCACAAATCCTACGAGTGCACCAACAAGCGAACCATGGTCTTTAACGACGATGGCACTTATGACTCCATGCGAGAAGGCGAAATGGAAGCCCTCGAGCAAGTCGCCATGCACCGCCAAGTGAACAATGAAGAAGGACAAGTCTTTTGCGATGAAGACTCAAGTCCCACACTTGTTGTCTCCAAAGTCTTGACTCTCCAACATCACCAAGAAGAAGACCAACGATGCCACATATTCCACACCAAGGCCGACATCAATGGACGATCCGTCAAGGTCATCATCGATGGAGGGAGTTGTCATAATCTCGCAAGTGAAGAACTTTGCTCCAAGCTCCAATTGCCCAAGACGAAGCATCCACATCCATACAAAGTGCAATGGCTTAGTGACTCCGGCACCATCCAAGTCGAGCACCGAGTACAAGTCTCCTTCAAAATCGGCGCCTACGAAGATGCCTTGGAGTGCGACGTCGTTCCAATGACCGTTTGTCATCTTCTCCTTGGACGGTCATGGCAATTTGATAGAGGAGTCGTCCACAACGGCCGAACGAACCACTACATCTTCAAGATGAAGGGCAAGGAGTGCGTCCTCCGTCCAATGTCGCCAAGTCAAGTGCTCGCCGACAAGCAAGCCACCCATCGTGGAGATCATAGTGAGAGAGCGAGCCACCAAAAAGAGAGTGAGCGGCACAAGACAAAATCGAGTGCCTCCACGATGAGCGAAAACAAGAACCTAGTTCTATTTGCCACCAAACGTGAGATCAGAGAAGTGTGTGAGAACCCATCTAGTGTCCTACACTACGTCCTCATGTGCAAGGACAATGCCCCATGAACTAACACTTCTCACACTCTTCCTCTAGTGTTATCTTCTCTTTTGCAGGAATTTCAAGATGTTTTCCCCGATGAGCTACCTCCGGGTCTACCTCCTCTACGAGGCATTGAGCACGGAATCGACCTCATCCCCGGAGCACCTCTTCCGAACAAAGCTCCATACCGTGTCAACCCCGACGAAACCAAAGAAATACAAAGGCAAGTAAAACATCTCATCGACCATGGACATGTGTGTGAAAGTTTGAGCCCTTGTGCCATCCCAGTCATTCTTGTGCCAAAACGTAACGGTAGCTTTCGCATGTGCTCCGATTGTAGACCTATCAATGCTATCACCGTTCGCTGTAGGTACCCCATTCCACGCCTAGATGATATGCTTGATGAGCTTAGCGGTGCCACTATATTTTCCAAAAATGATCTTAAGAGTGGTTACTATCAAATCCGCATACAAGAGGGTGATGAATGGAAAACCGCCTTCAAAACCAAGTTTGGTCTATATGAGTGGTTAGTCATGCCTATGGGTCTTTCAGAAGCATGATACGTCTCCAAGGTATCTATAATTTTTGATTGCTCCATGCTATATTATCTACTATTTTAGGCAATATTGGGCTTTATTTTCCACTTTTATATTATTTTTGGGACTAACCTATTAACCGGAGGCCCAGCCCAGATTTGCTGTTTTATGCCTATTTAGTGTTTCGAGGAAAAGGAATATCAGACGGAGTCAAAACGGAACGAAATCAACTGGAGAAGTTATTTTTGGAAGGAAACCCACCTGATGGACTTGGACCCCACGTCAGAAGATACGGGAGGTGCTCACGAGGGTGGGGGGCGCGCCCTCCCCCCCTGGGCGCGCCCCCCTGCCTCGTGGGGCCCCCGTAGCTCCACCGACGTACTCCTTTCACCCATATATACCGTCGTACCCTAAAACTTCCAGAACACAATAGATCGGGAGTTCCGCCGCCATAAGCCTCCGTAGCCACCAAAAGTCAATCGGGACCCTGATCCGGCACCCTGCCGGAGGGGGGATCCATCTCCGGTGGCCATCTTCATCATCTCGGCGCTATCCATGACGAGGAGGGAGTAGTTCACCCTCGGGGCTGAGGGTATGTACTAGTAGCTATGTGTTTGATCTCTCTCTCTCTCTCTCTCGTGTTCTCTCTCGTGTTCTATCTATGGCACGATCTTGATGTATCCCGAGCTTTGCTATTGTAGTTGGATCTTATGTTTCTTCTCCCCCTCTACTCTCTTGTGATGAATTGAGTTTCCCCTTTGAAGTTATCTTATCGGATTGAGTCTTTTATGAACACTTGATGTATGTCTTGCCGTGCTTATCTGTGGTGACAATGGGATATCACGTGCCACTTGATGTATGTTTTGGTGACCAACTTTCGGGTTCCTCCCATGAACCTATGCATAGGGGTTGGCACACGTTCTTGATTCTCCGGTAGAAACTTTGGGGCACTATTTGAAGTACTTTTATGTTGGTTGGATAAATCTGAGATTGTGTGATGCATATCGTATAATCATGCCCACGGATACTTGAGGTGACAATGGAGTATCTAGGTGACATTAGGGTTTTGGTTGATTTGTATCTTAAGGTGTTATTCTAGTAAAAACTCCAGGGTTGTTTGTGACACTTATAGGAATAGCCCAACGGATTGATTTGAAAGAATAACTTTGAGGTGGTTTCGTACCCTACCATAATCTCTACGTTTGTTCTCCGCTATTAGTGGCTTCGGAGTGACTCTTTGTTGCATGTTGAGGGCTCGTTATATGATCTATCTATGTTATTATTGTTGGAGAGAACTTGCACTAGTGAAAGTATGAACCCTAGGCCTTGTTTCCTATCATTGCAATACCGTTTACGCTCACTTTTACCACTCGCTACCTTGCTGTTTTATATTTTCAGTTTACAAAAACCTATATCTACTATCTATTTTGCACTTGTATCACCATCTCTTCGCCGAACTAGTGCACCTATACAATTTACCATTGTATTGGGTGTGTTGGGGACACAAGAGACTCTTTGTTATTTGGTTGCAGGGTTGCTTGAGAGAGACCATCTTCATCCTACGCCTCCTACGGATTGATAAACCTTAGGTCATCCACTTGAGGGAAATTTGCTACTGTCCTACAAACATGTGCACTTGCAGGCCCAACAACGTCTACAAGAAGAAGGTTGCGTAGTAGACATCAAGCTCTTTTCTGGCGCCGTTGCCGGGGAGGTGAGTGCTTGAAGGTATATCTTTAGATCTTGCAATCGAGTCTTTTAGTTTCTTGTTTTATCACTAGTTTAGTTTATAAAAGAAAACTACAAAAAATGGAATTGAGTTTGTCTCATATGCTTCATCTTTTTAATATCTTTCGTGAGTATGATGGAAAGGATAATTGTGCTCAAGTGCTAGAAGAAGAGATCTTTAAAATGTTTGGCACTAAATATTTGAATGATGAGCATGATTGCAATGTTGTTAGTATGAATTTCTTGAATATCCATGATGCTAATGATATGCAAAGCCACAAGCTTGGGGAAGCTATGTTTGATGAAAATGATATTTTTTGTCCCCCATGTTTTGATGAGCAAATTTATTATGATGAGAGCATGCCTCCTATTTATGACGATTATATTGATTAAAGTGGATTTGGAGAGGTCATGACTTTATTTTGTGATGAATCCACTATTTTGGAAGAGGTTCCAATTGATTATGAGAACAAAGTTGCTCTCTATGATGATTATTGTGATGAATTGTATGATATAAAGAATAATGATATCCATGAAACTTGTCATCATGATTTTAGTTTTCAATTGGATTATGCTTCACATGATAATTATTTTGTTGAGTTTGCTCCCACTATTATTCATGAGAAGAAATTTGCTTATGTGGAGAGTAGTAAATTTTCTATGCTTGTAGATCATGAAAAGAATGCTTTAGGTGCTGGTTATATTGTTTAATTCATTCATAATGCTACTGAAAATTATTATGAGGGAGGAACATATGCTTGTAGGAATTGCAATAATATCAAGTTTCCTCTCTATGTGCTTAAAATTTTGAAGTTATGCTTGTTTTACCTTCCTATGCAAGTTGATTCTTGTTCCCACAAGTTGTTTGCTCACAAAATCCCTATGCATAGGAAGCATGTTAGACTTAAATGTGCTAGTCATATTCTTCATGATGCTCTCTTTATGTTCAAAGTCTTATCCTTTAGGTGAGCATCATTGAAATCATCGTGCCTAGCTAGGGGCGTTAAACGATAGCGCTTGTTGGGAGGCAACCCAACTTTATTTTTGTTCCTTGGTTTTTGTTCCTATTTAGTACTAAATAATTCATCTAGCCTCTGTTTAGATGTGGTTTTATGCTTTTAATTAGTGTTTGCGCCAAGTAGAACCTTTGGGAAGACTTGGGGAAAGTCTTGTTGATCATGCTGTCAAAAACAGAAACTTTAGCGCTCACGAGAATTACTGCCATTTTTATTTGGAGAGTGATATTTATTTAATTATTTTTGAAGATGATTAATAGATAAATTCCTCAGGTCCAGCAATTTATTTTAGAATTTTATGAGTTCCAGAAGTATACGTTTGATCCAGATTACTACAGACTGTTCTGTTTTTGACAGATTCTGTTTTTCGTGTGTTGTTTGCTTATTTTGATGAATCTATGGCTAGTAAAAGAGTTTATAAACCATAGAGAAGTTGGAATACAGTAGGTTTAACACCAATATAAATAAAGAATGAGTTCATTACAGTACCTTGAAGTGGTGATTTATTTTCTTATACTAACGGAGCTCACGAGTTTTCTACTTTAAGTTTTGTGTTGTGAAGTTTTCAAGTTTTGGGTAAGGATTCGATGGACTATGGAATAAGGAGTGGCAAGAGCCTAAGATTGGGGATGCCCAAGGCACCCCAAGGTAATATTCAAGGACAACCAAGAGCCTAAGCTTGGGGATGCCCCGGAAGGCATCCCCTCTTTCGTCTTCGTTCATCGGTAACTTTACTTGGAGCTATATTTTTATTCGCCACATGATATGTGTTTTTCTTGGAGCGTCAATTTATTTTGTTAGGATTTTCTTGCTGTTTGAATAAAATACCAAGATCTGGAATTATTAAATGTTAGAGAGTCTTCACATAGTTGCATAATTATTCGACTACTCATTGAGCTTCACTTATATCTTTTAGAGCATGGTGGTAGTTTTATTTTGAAGAAATAGATGAACTCTCATGCTTCACTTAGATTATTTTGAGAGTCTTAAATAGCATGGTAATTTGCTTAAAATCCTAATATGCTAGGTATTCAAGAATAATAAAAATTCTCTTATGAGTGTGTTGAATACTAAGAGAAGTTTGATGCATGATGATTGTTTTGAGATATGGAGGTGATAATATCATAGTCGTGCTAGTTGAGTAGTTGTGAATTTGAGAAATACTTGTGTTGAAGTTAGCAAGTCCCGTAGCATGCACGTATGGTTAAAGTTGTGTAACAAATTTGAAGCATGAAGTGTACCTGGCTTGTGCATCCTTATGAGTGGCGGTCGGGGATGAGCGATGGTCTTTTCCTACCAATCTATCCCCCTAGGAGCATGCGCGCAGTACTTGATTTTTGATGACTTCTAATTTTTTGCAATAAGTATATGAGTTCTTTTGACTAATGTTGAGTCCATGGATTATACGCACTTTTACCTTTCCGCCATTTGCTAGCCTCTTCGGTACCGTGCATTGCCCTTTCTCACATTGAGAGTTGGTGCAAACATCGTCGGTGCATCCAAACCCCGTGATATGATACGCTCTTTCACACATAAACCTCCCTATATCTTCCTCAAAACAGCCACCATACCTACCTATCATGGCATTTCCATAGCCATTCCGAGATATATTGCCATGCAACTTCCATCATCATCATCATGACATGCTTTACTTTTGTCATATTGCCATTGCATGATCTTGTAGTTGACATCGTATTTGTGGCAAAGCCACCATGCATTATTTTTCATACATGTCACTCTTGATTCATTGCACCATCCCGGTACACCGCCGGAGGCATTCATATAGAGTCATATCTTGTTCTAGTATCGAGTTGTAATCATTATGCTGTAATCAATAGAAGTGTGATGATCATCATTATTAGAGCATTGCCCAATCAAAAAAAGAGAAAGGCCAAAAAGAAAAAAAGAAAGGCCCAAAAAAGAAAGAGAAAATAAAAAGGGCAATGCTACTATCTCTTTTTCCACACTTGTGCTTCAAAGTAGCACCTTGTTCTTCATGTAGTGAGTCTCATATATTGTGCTTCAAAGTAGCACCATGATTTTCATATAGTGAGTCTCATAAATTGTCTTGTTCATACTAGTGGGAATTTTTCATTATAGAACTTGGCTTGTATATTCCAATGATGGGCTTCCTCAAAATGCCCTAGGTCTTCATGAGCAAGCAAGTTGGATGCACACCCACTAGTTTTCTTTTGTTGAGCATTCTTAGCTCTAGTGCATCCGTTGCATGGCAATCCCTACTCCTTGCATTAACATCAATTGATGGCCATATCCATAGCTCATTGATTAGCCTCGTTGATGTGAGACTTTCTCCTTTTTTGTCTTCTCCACACAATCCCCATCATCATATTCTATACCACCCATAGTGCTATGTCCATGGCTCGTGCTCATGTATTGCATGAAGGTTGAAAAAGTTTGAGATTATTTGAGTATGAAACAATTGCTTGGCTTGTCATCGGGGGTATAGAAGTTGGGAACATCTTTGTGTGACGAAAATGAAGCATAGCCTAACTATATGATTTTGTAGGGATGAACTTCCTTTGGCCATGTTATTTTGAGATGACATAATTGTTTGATTAGTATGCTTGAAATATTATTATTTCTATGTTAATATTAAACTTTTGTCTTGAATCTTATGGATCTGAATATTCATGCCACAATTAAGAAGAATTACATTGAAATTATGCCAACTAGCATTCCACATCAAAAATTATCTTTTTATCATTTACCTACTTGAGGACGAGCAGGAATTAAGCTTGGGGATGCTTGATACGTCTCCAACGTATCTATAATTTTTGATTGCTCCATGCTATATTATCTACTGTTTTAGGCAATATTGGGCTTTATTTTCCACTTTTATATTATTTTTGGGACTAACTTATTAACCGGAGGCCCAGCCCAGATTTGCTGTTTTATGCCTATTTCAGTGTTTCGAGGAAAAGGAATATCAGACGGAGTCGAAACGGAACAAAATCAACTGGAGAAGTTATTTTTGGAAGGAAACCCACCTGATGGACTTGGACCCCACGTCAGAAGATACGGGAGGTGCTCACGAGGGTGGGGGGCGCGCCCTCCCCCCTGGGCGCGCCCCCCTGCCTCGTGGGGCCCCCGTAGCTCCACCGACGTACTCCTTTCACCCATATATACCGTCGTACCCTAAAACTTCCAGAACACAATAGATCGGGAGTTCCACCGCCAGAAGCCTCCGTAGCCACCAAAAGTCAATCGGGACCCTGATCCGGCACCCTGCCGGAGGGGGGATCCATCTCCGGTGGCCATCTTCATCATCTCGGCGCTATCCATGACGAGGAGGGAGTAGTTCACCCTCGGGGCTGAGGGTATGTACCAGTAGCTATGTGTTTGATCTCTCTCTCTCTCTCTCGTGTTCTCTCTTGTGTTCTATCTATGGCACGATCTTGATGTATCCCGAGCTTTGTTTCTTCTCCCCCTCTACTCTCTTGTGATGAATTGAGTTTCCCCTTTGAAGTTATCTTATCGGATTGAGTC
The DNA here is from genome assembly GCF_003073215.2 of Triticum urartu. Taxonomy (NCBI): domain Eukaryota; kingdom Viridiplantae; phylum Streptophyta; class Magnoliopsida; order Poales; family Poaceae; genus Triticum; species Triticum urartu. Next base: position 681,831,470 of record NC_053028.1, read on the forward strand.
TTTTATGAACACTTGATGTATGTCTTGCCGTGCTTATCTGTGGTGACAATGGGATATCACGTGCCACTTGATGTATGTTTTGGTGACCAACTTGCGGGTTCCGCCCATGAACCTATGCATAGGGGTTGGCACACGTTCTTGATTCTCCGGTAGAAACTTTGGGGCACTATTTAAAGTACTTTTATGTTGGTTGGATAAATCTGAGATTGTGTGATGCATATCGTATAATCATGCCCACGGATACTTGAGGTGACAATGGAGTATCTAGGTGACATTAGGGTTTTGGTTGATTTGTATCTTAAGGTGTTATTCTAGTAAAAACTCCAGGGTTGTTTGTGACACTTATAGGAATAGACCAACGGATTGATTTGAAAGAATAACTTTAAAGGTGGTTTCGTACCCTACCATAATATCTACGTTTGTTCTCCGCTATTAGTGGCTTCGGAGTGACTCTTTGTTGCATGTTGAGGGCTCGTTATATGATCTATCTATGTTATTATTGTTGAGAGAACTTGCACTAGTGAAAGTATGAACCCTAGGCCTTGTTTCCTATCATTGCAATACCGTTTACGCTCACTTTTACCACTCGCTACCTTGCTGTTTTATATTTTCAGTTTACAAAAACCTATATCTACTATCTATTTTGCACTTGTATCACCATCTCTTCGCCGAACTAGTGCACCTATACAATTTACCATTGTATTGGGTGTGTTGGGGACACAAGAGACTCTTTGTTATTTGGTTGCAGGGTTGCTTGAGAGAGACCATCTTCATCCTACGCCTCCTACGGATTGATAAACCTTAGGTCATCCACTTGAGGGAAATTTGCTACTGTCCTACAAACATGTGCACTTGCAGGCCCAACAACGTCTACAAGAAGAAGGTTGCGTAGTAGACATCAAAGCACCGGGCACTTTTATGCGCCTTATGAATCATGTCTTTCGCCCTTACATTGGTATATTTGTTGTGGTTTACTTCGATGACATTCTTGTGTTTAGCAAATCTATCAAAGAGCATGCCACCCATGTCCGCACCGTTTTGCAAACTCTTAGAAAAGAGCGCCTCTATGCTAATATGGAGAAATGCCTTTTTGGTGTTGATAAGCTCGTTTTCTTGGGTTTTGTTGTTTCTTGTAAGGGTGTTCATGTTGATGAGTCCAAGATCAATGCTATTAAGACTTGGCCGCAACCAACCTACTTGCATCAAGTGCATAGTTTTCTTGTCCTTGCGGGTTTCTATCGTCGCTTTGTGAAGGATTTTAGCACCATTGCTTTGCCTTTGCATGCTTTGAGCAAGAAGAATGCACCTTTTGTTTGGGGACCATCCCAAGATACCGCATTCAATGAGCTTAAGAATTTGCTTACTCATGCTCCTGTGCTTGCTTTACCCAACTTCAACAAGCCTTTTGAGATTCATTGTGATGCTAGTGGTAATGGCATAGGAGGTGTGTTAACGCAAGAGAAGCGCCCCATATCTTACTTTAGTGAGAAACTTTACGGAGCGCAACTCAACTATCCCATCTACGACAAAGAGCTATATGCTTTAGTCTACGGTTTGCATGAATGGGAACATTACCTTCGTCCCCATGAGTTTATCATTCATACTGATCATGAGACTCTCAAATATCTTAAGGGACAAACCAAGTTGAACAAGAGTCATGCTAAATGGAGTGAATTTATTGAGTCTTTTCCTTATGTCATCAAGTACATCAAGGGAAAATAAAACATTGTAGCGGATGCTCTTTCCCGCGTATGCTTGCTTGTTACACAACTTGAGTTAGATGTCATTGGCTTTGAGCATATCAAAGACTTGTATGAGCATGATGCAACTTTTGCTACTCCTTATGCCAAGTGTTTGTCGAATACATCTTGGGAACGCTATTACATAAAAGACGGATATCTTATGATAGCTAACAAACTTTGCATCCCTGAGTCCTCTCTTCGTTTGTTGCTTTTGCAGGAATCTCATGGAGGAGGCATAATGGGACATTTCGGACGAGACAAGACATCCGCCACGCTCTCGAAGAACTACTTTTGGCCAAAGATGTTTCGGGACATCAATCGTTTCACCAGCCGATGCTCTACATGTCGCAAAGCTAAGTCCAAAGCTCAATCTCATGGCCTCTATATGCCTCTACCAATTCCATACCAACCATGGGAAGACATTAGCATGGACTTCGTACTTGGTTTTGTTGGAAATATGCCCTAGAGGCAATAATAAAATGGTTATTATTGTATTTCCTTGTTCATGATAATTGTCTATTGTTCATGCTATAATTGTATTAACTAGAAACCGTAATACATGTGTGAATACATAGACCACAATATGTCCCTAGTAAGCCTCTAGTTGACTAGCTCATTGATCAATAGATGGTCATGGTTTCCTGACCATGGACATTGGATGTCATTGATAACGGGATCACATCATTAGGAGAATGATGTGATGGACAAGACCCAATCCTAAGCCTAGCACAAGATCGTATAGTTCGTCTGCTAAAGCTTTTCTAATGTCAAGTATCATTTCCTTAGACCATGAGATTGTGCAACTCCCGGATACCGTAGGAATGCTTTGGGTGTGCCAAACGTCACAACGTAACTGGGTGGCTATAAAGGTGCACTACGGGTATCTCTGAAAGTGTCTGTTGGGTTGGCACGAATCGAGACTGGGATTTGTCACTCCGTGTAAACGGAGAGGTATCTCTGGGCCCACTCGATAGGACATCATCATATTGTGCACAATGTGACCAAGGAGTTGATCACGGGATGATGTGTTATGGAACGAGTAAAGAGACTTGCCGGTAACGAGATTGAACAAGGTATTGGGATACCGACGATCGAATCTCGGGCAAGTACTATACCGGTAGACAAAGGGAATTGTATACGAGATTGATTGAATCCTTGACATCATGGTTCATCTGATGAGATCATCGTGGAACATGTGGGAGACAACATGGGTATCTAGATCCCGTTGTTGGTTATTGACCAGAGAGATGTCTCGGTCATGTCTGCATGATTCCCGAGCCCGTAGGGTCTACACACTTAAGGTCCGATGACGCTAGGGTTATAGGGAAAGTTTGTACGTGGTTACCGAATGTTGTTCGGAGTCCGGGATGAGATCCCGGATGTCACGAGGAGTTCCGGAATGGTCCGGAGGTAAAGATTTATATATGGAAAGTTGTTGTTCGGGTTCCAGGAAAAGTTCGTTTTTTTCGGTATTGTACCGGGAAGCTTCCGGAAGGTTCCAGAGGATTCCGGAGGTCCGGAAAATGTTCCACCATGTCCAATACAGCAGCATGGGCTGTAGGGGGGCTCCCTAGCCTTAATGGTCCAGGGGCACCAGCCCCCCCCCCCAAGGCCCATGCGCATGGGAGAGGGGAAACCCTAAGGGGGAGGGCCTCCACTTGACTTGGGAGGCACTCCTCCCCCCCCCTTGGCCGTCGCCCCAACCCTAGATGGGATCTAGGGGGGCCGGCCCCCTCTCTCCCCACCCATAAATAGTGGAGGGGTGGGAGGGTGGTCAGACCCAAGCACTTGGCGCAGCCCCTTCCCCTCCAATACCTTCTCCTCCTCGTCTCTTGCAGTGCTTGGTGAAGCCCTGCTGGCGTGCCGCGCTCCTCCACCACCACCATGCTGTTGTGCTGCTGCTGGACGGAGTCTTCCCCAACCTCTCCTTCTCCCCTTGCTGGATCAAGGCCTGGGAGACGTCGCCGGGTTGTATGTGTGTTGAACGCGGAGGCGTCGTTGTTCGGCGCTTAGATCGGAATCGATCGCGATCTGAATCGCTGCATGTACGACTCCACCAACCGCGTTCTTGCAACACTTCCGCTTAGCGATCTTCAAGGGTATGAAGATGCACTCCCTCTCCCTCGTTGCTAGATTACTCCATAGATTGATCTTGGTGATGCGTAGAAAATTTTGAATTTCTGCTACGATCCCCAACAGGTTTGCCTAGGACTCGAAATGGGAAAGATTCCATATTTGTCGTTGTGGACCGTTTCTCAAAAATGGCACATTGTATTCCTTGCAACAAGATAGACGATGCTTCACATGTTGCTAATATCTTTATTGGGAAATATTGTGTCCCCATGGTGTGCCAAAGACTATCGTCCCGGACCGCGACGTCAAATTCCTTAGCTACTTTTGGAAGACCCTATGCGCCAAGCTCGGAATCAAGCTACTCTTCTCCACGGCGTACCATCCTCAAACCGACGGCCAAACGGAGGTGACAAACCGCACACTCTCCGCTCTCCTTCGAGTACTCATCAAGAAGAACATCAAGGAGTGGGAGGAGTGTCTACCCATCGCCGAGTTCGCCTACAACCGAGCAAGACACTCAACAACCGGCAAGTCCCCTTTCGAGGTGGTCTACGGATTCAACCCTTTGTCACCATTGGATATTCTCCCTCTACCACTCCAAGAGCGGATCAATTTGGACGCAAGTGCACGAGCGACCCATCTCAAGAAGGTGCATGAAGATACAAGAAACACCATCGAGCGTCAAGTACAACGCCTTGCGACCACGCTCAACGTCAACAAGCACCCTATGATACTCAACATTGGAGACCTCGTGTGGCTACACCTTCGCAAGGACCGCTTTCCCCACGAACGCAAGTCCAAACTTCGACCACGCGTGGATGGACCATTCAAGGTGCTTGCACGCTACAACAACAACGCATACAAGATCGACATCCCTCATGACAAGTACTCCGTGAGCGACATCTTCAACATCAAAGATCTCTCGCCCTACCATGGTGATGAGGATTTCAATCCGAGGACGGATCTTCCCCAAGGGAGGGGAGATGATGCAGAGCATCCCATGATCATCCCCATGGACGCACCTACACCTCCAACGACACCACTTGGACCAATGACACGAGCCCGAGCCAAAGCTATCGAAGATAAGGTGAACTCACTCCTCTCCGAACTTCCACTTTCTATGCATGAGACATGGCTACTACGTAAGTCCGAGGTGTTGTGCATGATTAGGCACCAAGAGGGCCCTCCCGAAGATGCGCATGAAGATGTACAAGTCCCCAAGTCCACGGATAAGGAGAACCAACGGAAGGAGCCAAGAGCATCTCCCAGGTCCCGGACATCCGGCCAAGGCCCCGGACGTCCGGCCCCTCGAGCGCCATCCACTACAGCAGCACAGCCGCCGGAAACTACAGGCCCCGGACATCTGGCCCCGACAGCCCGGACATCCGGCCTCTCCCGAGCCCCCGGACATCCGGCCACCGGCCCGGAAATCCGGCCCCTCCGAACCCGAGAGCAACAAATGCCACCACTCCAGCCCGGACATCCGCCCCCCAACCCAGACATCCGGCGTCGCCTGAAAGCCCGGACATCCGCCCCCCAGCCCGGACATCCGGCGTCGCCTGAAAGCCCGGACATCCGGCCTCCCTTGTCTGCGCACAGTGAAGGGCCGAGGCCCGTGTATCCCTTCTCCCCCCTAGACTATATATACTCCACCCCGTACGACTTTCTAGGGTTAGCATTGGTTTAGCTCATTTTAGAGATAGAGCATTGCTCATCCACATCTCAAGATGGCAACGGGGACGAAACCCATCGGGTTTTGCCTTCCTAAACCCATCCCCATGAGAAAATCGTAAACCCGTCCCCGTCTCCATCACCGTGTGCGGGGCTAGTTTTCTGCCCATCCCCTAAACCCATCGGGTTTCAGGGAACCCACGGGGAACCCACGATAAAATCAAAATATTTAAACAAACATAGTGGCGACAAAGAATAACATTTCAGCAGCAAAACAAGCATATTTCAGCAGCATAACTTGAGTAAATTTCAACAAAAAACAATAGTAGATGGTTCAACAACTATATGAGTTCTAAAACTTATAGTTCACAACTCACTTTAAAGTTGGAATCATCATGGCATCTTTCACATCTCCAAGCCTCCAAATGACCATCTTCAAATCTTCCAATGCCAAATCAAAGTGCCAAGTACTAGGGAAGATCAAAACTCGCTCAAGCTAAAGTTAAACATGAGAAAAATATGCAAATTAGTATATGAAATTTGCAAGTACCTGTACTTCACCTGCATTCCCTCTTGAATGTCTTGAAGACAACTCCAAAAGCTTTGTCCTTATTCATTGTCAGCATCTATGAGAACCAAATAAGTAGTAATGAACATCTTATGAAACATTGCAGCAAGATAATTATAAACTTTATGATGATATGTAAAGAAAGACACACCTTTACATTTGTTTCTTATCCAATCTTGTGAACACATCTAGGCATCTAAGATTTCGGGGGTAAGATGACTACGGTGATAAAAAATAATGTAACTTCGCGGGTATTGCCGGGTTTCGGGTTCGGGGACTACCGAAACGGGTGTAAACCCACGAAACGTGTCGGGTTGTATAATGTGCCCAATAACAGCCCCGCGGGGATGAAAAGATGCCCATCCCCGTCCCCTAATAGGGTAAAAAACCACGGGGACGCGGGTTTCGGGGCCCCATTGCCATCTTGATCCACATCGGATCTACTCCTCGTGAGAGACCGCGGCCTCTTCGGAGAAGATCCCTTTGGATTCAAGACCTCCTCGCGGAGAAGATCCCCCCGTGGATTCAAGACCTCCTCACGAAGAAGACCGGTTACCGTGTATCGTCCCTAGTTGATCGTGGATCGTGTATCTTACTTTATGTACTCGAGGATCTAGCGCATGTGTACCTTGTTCTTGTTAGTTTAGTGTTTCTCTCGTGTTTCCCCTCGTGATTTTCTTCGTTTTCCCCTCGTGTGTCCTCGTGTTCTTCGCGGGATCCGCTCCTTTCATGAAAAATCGGGCGATTAGGGTTCTACCTTACATCACTGATCCTCCCTTCGATTCTCCTCAAATTATCCAAAACTGCCAAGGTACTCAAGTGATTTGTCCGATCTCGATCCATTCCACGATCGGCCGTGACAGGCCAACACACGCTGACACGCACGGGAGGACGCATGGCTCGGTCTACCTCACCTCACCCACCGAGGATCGCTTCGTACGCTTCGTTTTGGGAAGTCAATTCTGCCAAAACGTCTGTGCGTCACACCGGCAGTGAGTCCACCGCACGGCACCATGCATGGCGAGTCCGCCCCTTTTTTTAGAATCACATGGCGCATGCAGCCGGATTACACTACGCACGCCATGCAGTAATCAATCGGCACATAAACCCCCTCCCACTCCTCCTCCTGAACCCCCACCGTCCCATCTGCTCCTTTCACACAGATCCACAGGCCGATTTCCTCCTCCGGAGGGCGCCCGGCGAGGATGCAAGCCACCACGGCCGCGGCGGCGGCGGCGCAGCTGCTAACAGGCAATCACGTCTCTCCGATCAGTATATGATTCTTCCTTGCTTCGGAGAGATCTCGCTCGGGTCCTTTTGTTGGGTTAGATTAGATTAGATTTTGTTTTCCGAATTGTGGGTCAGATTTGATTTGATTTGGTTCGGATTGAGGGTTTTTATCTTGACTCGGCATCGGCCGTTCCGTCTTGTGTGGTGCAGATACGAGGAGAGGGCCCAGATGTAGTAGGGCTCGGCTGGGAGCGACGAGATTATCCTGGCCAGGTATACGTCCGCTCTGTATCTTGATTGATTGATGATTTCCCTGCTGTTGTTTTATCTTCTTTAGGTACAAATCAACGATTCCAGACAGGAAATGGAGAACTGGGGACTGATGGGGACGAATCGAACCTCTGAACCGTGTATATGGATGCAGAGATTGCACAATTGAGAACATTTTGTGCTTGCGTGCTGTTATGTTTTCTTTCATCTGGGATATGTGTTGCTATTTAGAAGACAGGATGGGATTTAAAATGGGTGCTATGAACACAATTTTTCTCTCTAAATATAGAGGAACTGGAATATGCCAGGTCTTCAACTAGTGTTCTTTTTACAACAGATTAACAGCATAAAAGAGGTTTTCTGTTGATACAAGTGTTGGAATATTCATATTTCTTACTGAAATGGAACTTATCGAGTCTTTTTTTTTCTCCCCAATTCATTAACTATTCTGTCGTCCATTTTGCAAATTGCAGGTCGATTTGCAGTGGAAGCTTTTGCAGGCCGGTGCCAAAGGCAAGTAAATCGTTTTTGGCGTGACGTCTCGTTCATCGGCGTGCACGTCGCTAATTTCTGTTGGTTTGCTTCTTAACAGCAGTGCTACTACTGTCACGCATAGATTCAGTGCCATTTCTCAAGCTACAAGCCCTAGAAGAAAGGCAAGGAGGCAGTGCAGCGATGATCAGTCAGCCCTCCAAGCTGGATGCAGCAAGGTTAATCGCGATCAACATGGTTACGACGTGAACTGGTTTGAGGAAATCAGCCAAGAAGTTTCGAAGAAATTGCGCGCTTTCTACCAGTTCTGCAGACCACACACAATCTTTGGCACTGTGAGCTCTGGCATCTTTGGTTCCAGTTTACACATGTAGTTTCGATGCACACTGCCCGATGCTCTGTTTCTTATGTGGATTGTGTTGTTAGATCATAGGCATAACTTCAGTGTCTCTCCTGCCAATGAAGAGCATAGATGATTTTACTGCAACGGTACTAAAAGGGTATCTCGAGGTATTACGGATTTGTATCTCTTATGAGTAATATGCTTTGGCAAATGGCAATATATGTAGTCATTTTTATGAGAAATTTTTACACCGACCACTCTTAAATAAATTTCTGAATTTTCTCTTTGTGTGCAGGCTTTGGCTGCTGCTTTATGTATGAACATTTATGTGGTAGGGCTGAATCAGCTATATGACATTCAGATTGACAAGGTAGTATTTTTTTTCCCTTGTGATTTGAAAAACAAACGTACCTTCTTAATCCTTTATACTGTAGAATCATTTAGACTAAATTATACTCTGTTTTGGAGATCAACAAGCCAGGTCTTCCATTGGCAGCTGGGGAATTTTCAGTAGCAACTGGGGTATTTTTAGTAGTCACATTCCTGATCATGGTATATTAGGTTCAACATAATGTTGCTCTAGTGTTTAAAAATGGCTTCAGGTCTAAATACTTAAGTTTTGTTGCTTCCAGAGCTTTAGCATCGGAATACATTCCGGATCGGTGCCACTGATGTATGCTTTAGTTGTCAGCTTCCTTCTTGGAAGTGCATACTCCATTGAGGTAAGTAGCACTTACCATGTTGAGAATTGCAAAGTATCATAAATCCATCAAATGTCAAGTGATGATCATTTTCATCTCATATTTGATCCTTTTCAGGCTCCGTTGCTCCGGTGGAAACGGCACGCACTCCTCGCTGCATCCTGTATCCTATTTGTGAGGGCTATCTTGGTCCAGTTGGCTTTCTTTGCACATATGCAGGTACTCAGCAAAGTACATATCTTCAGTAGCACAGAAAATTCATACTTATTTGGCTTCCTTTGTTAGTGTTTGATGATTCATTTGGCAGCAACATGTTCTGAAAAGGCCCTTGGCAGCAACAAAATCACTGGTGTTTGCAACATTGTTCATGTGTTGCTTCTCTGCCGTCATAGCTCTATTCAAGGTAAATAATGCAATGACCTACTAATTTTGGTATCTTCAAACAATATTTTTTATTTATGTCCTGAGCTTTCAGGATATACCTGATGTTGATGGAGACCGAGATTTTGGCATCCAATCCTTGAGTGTGAGATTGGGGCCACAAAGAGTAAGAATAGAAAGTGTTTCTAGTAAAACATATGCCACTGTAAATTGGTATCGCTTTTGAACTTAATTCTTCCTACTGTAGGTGTATCAGCTCTGCATAAGCATACTGTTGACAGCCTATGCGGCTGCCACTATAGTAGGAGCTTCATCCACACACCTACTTCAAAAGATAATCACTGTGAGCTATCCGTTTTAATGAAAAATCCAGAATTTGGAAGAGACACAAACAATTTATAAGCTAAGAAATCTTCCATTGTTACAAATGCTTTGATCATCCAGGTGTCTGGTCATGGCCTGCTTGCACTAACACTTTGGCAGAGAGCGCGGCACCTTGAGGTTGAAAATCAAGCGCGTGTCACATCATTTTACATGTTCATTTGGAAGGTAATAAATTAATTAAGTTGCTCGCCTATATTGTGCATTCTCTAAGCCATTAGACTTTGGCTATGTATGCCTAATGATTATTTGCACTTTTTCTGTCACTTTCATGCAGCTATTCTATGCAGAGTATTTCCTTATACCATTTGTGCAGTGAAATTTGTACAAGGGCCAGCAGTTGTGAGCTATATATACATGTAAAACAAATTATATTACTGATGATACCCTATCCAATGCTTGGGTTTTCCTTGTACTGTGTTTTCTGTAATTTCATGATCTAGAGAAAGAGGCAAATGTTGGATGTGTAATTCAGATGTAGTAGCTTTGTTCAGTTTGTCCACCACATTAGAGAAATTTCAGTTTGTTAGTTCAGGGGATAATATATTTTCCATTTAATGTGCAAATTAAGCTAAACTGAAGACTCAGCTACTAAAAGTTTTTTTGCGCCGTACTTTCATTGTTGTTAACTAGATATACATGTTCAATATATCATAGTGGTGGGCCAGAAAAACAATCGGGCTATTTGAGAAAATGACACACTTAATTTACCCATGTTCCCTAGGCTCTTTTACTTTGACATGGATGAAATACCCCCAATTTACGTTGTCCATTCGATGAGATGCCCCATTTACATGACCGACTGCTAATTAAACCAATCTAATCTTAATCTAATGTCATACATGTTGTTATGGTGAAAAACAGCATAAACTAGAAGTTGGATTCTCATCGTTATTGATGTGCAACGACGCTAGCAAGCTTCACAAATGGAAATTGTAAAAATGGGCATATATGGCAATTGAAATGGGTCGACGTATACTTGAGAGAATGGGACACGATATTTTTTAAGCGGGTTCGGCCGCAACTCACGATCGAGAGGGGTGTAGTCCCATTTAGAGTGTGGCACAAGGACAATTGCATGGTGTCGTATAGTCGATGTTCTTGATGATGCAACACTAACTTCCTTCGGACTTTCCCTTCCGCATAGAAGTAGTGGGAAAAATTATCTCAGCAAAATTGTTAGGAGAGACCCCTCTAGAAGTTAGGCAACACCTTGAGGGATGAGAGCTTGTATTCCTTTGAGGATGTCTTACAGGTAATTAACCTTGTACAAATGAACACCATACCCATGCCTTTTGTGGGAAGGAAATGTTAAGGGAATTTTTGTCTATTCTATAGAAGTCCGAAATGCCCTCTGAACGAAAAGAAAATCAAGCTTATTGCAGTCTTCTTTGGTCCATACACTTGGTACATGAGGGATCAACATGAATGGGCTTTTCGGGCTTCATCTTCCCTTGGGCTTCTTCTCCATTGATTGTCATTGAATTCTTTTTTATGCGTTCAATTTCTTCATAGGAGTGAATTGAAAACTCCAGAACGAGACTTGATTTTTTTTTTGCAGGTGGAAGGGATATTTTACTAGGTCCTTCTTACAAAGTTTCGGAGACCTCACCCGGTCCGATCCCACCACACAACTGTTCGACCTTCAGTTCTACCAAACTAAGCTAAATAATGACTAACTCCGTTTTGCTCTCTCCACACGTAAGTCTGTTTGTCTAATAAATTAACAGAGCATGTCTAAACCTATCTCTATCAGGTGCATTGATCATGTTGATAGCCGTGAGACAGTCCGCCTCAATCTCAATAGGCAGCTGAGTCCACTGTAGTGTGAGGTTGAGCCCCTCCATGCATGCAGCTAGCTCGGCCTCCAATGGCTGAACACACGTCCGCAACTCCCTGCAAGAAAAGAAGATGATCTTGCCGGGACTGTCGCGGAGAATCATTCCGGCCCCGGCCATCCCAGAGTTCGCGCAGAAGGAGCCATCCACAGTGAGCTTAGTCCAACCTTCCACTGGCGGCATCCGTCTTGGTGGCTGGCTAGCAACAGGAGCAGTCGATGCATGCAGTATAGGCTTGCATGGCATGATCACATGGACTACTTGCTTGCCTTTCACCGGGTTTGCATTAGGGTAGTTCTGAATGCCCACCAAGGAGTCAACATAGCTCATTAAAAACTTTTTGGACGCGCTTGTCTTGCGTCATCTCGTTTCGAACGTGCCAACACCTCTACAGAGTCATCATGAGCTCCATCCTCTCCGTGTCAGGGAGATCACAGAGAGTTTGGGCGAGCAATCCAAGCCCGTCTGACGGAAGGTCACTGCATCAGGTATCCTCCATTGCTTCGCCATCGCTTGCCACAGCGCCACTACCCTCGGACACCTGCAAAAAGCATGAAGCGTGTCATCCGGCTCCGTCGCACAAAGAGGGCATTGGTCAGACACTTCAAGACCTTGATGCTTTTTATTAACCCAAGTGGGGAGAGAGTCTGTAATCAAGCGCAAAATAAAGGTGCGAACCTTGGGAGGAGTAGGGCACCTCCAAATAAAAAGCCCAGATGCCTTGTCCCGGTCCGGTGCCCTGCTCGCCACGACTGATGAAGGTCGAAGATAATCCTCCAAAGCGAGTCGATAAGCACTCCGCACCGAGAAGCATCCATTGCGTTCAGGACCCTGAGCAAGGAGGTCCTTGCCCATCCGAGGAGAATTGCGAATCTTGACAATCTCGTCTGCATCGATCGGGAGAAAAGTATCTCAAATGAGGTCTGTTCTCCAAGCATCGTGGTTGTCCAGTAGCTCACATACCCAACGTAGACGACAACGGCCTTGCGGTGTCACTGGTCGTCTCGTCCCACTCCTTGGTAACCACTATTCCCGCCAAATTCCGATTGAGTTGTCGTTGCCCATGCGCCAAGCCAGGCCGGTTTTCAAGAGATGTAGGCCGTGTTGCACTCCCTGCCATGTCGCTGAAGCCCCTCCGGAAAAAAATATCTTCCAAGCTTCCGTTTGGATAGTACCGCGCCTTTAAAATACGAGCACACAAGTTCTCCGGGTGGGTTAGTAAGCGCCATGCTTGCCGGGCGAGCAAGGCCTGATTGAAAAGGCACAAGTCGCGAAAACCAAGACCCCCTTGGGACTTCGACTTAATAAGGTGACGCCATGCTAGCCGGTGCATCTTCCTCTTTCCCTTGTCTTCTCCCCAAAAGAAAATTCTGATCATTCATATTCATGTGAGTATGTGTTTCCTTCCACAATAGTGGTCCATCTGCTTCCCTCGCGCAACGTGTGTTGCAGCCTGCACGACCACCCCCAGTGTTGACGTGAGCTGCAGGACGGCCTCACCAAGAGGTTTGGCATGGAGGACGCCATCCATGCTACTACGAGCACAACCTCGTCTTGCTAATTGGAGAAGGTGAGCAGTCAAACGATGTGCAGATAGCAGACATGCAGGAAGGTGCCAAGCTCATGGAGGACCTAGCAGACTTGCCACTATTGTCAGAGGAGCGTGCAGACACCATGAATCTCAAGCAAAGGTCGGCGAGAGTGATGCATCCCCAACGACAACCACGAGTGGGGAGCATGTTGTTATGCTATTGCGGGGTGAGGCTGAGATGACCAGGGTAATGCTTTAGTTTTTTTTTTTTGCATCTTTATCCTTCATCCGTTAACCTTATGGGTCCCTTGGGTCAACGTGGCAATGGTCCAAGTGACACGTCAATGGGTCAACACTGGTCATGCGAATGCGAGCTTAGGACCTAAGACGAACAAGACGAACAACTTACATAGTTTTGGGACCTAAAACTGCATTTTTCAAGGTATATGAATAAACTGACACACCTCCAATAGTTTCAGGACTTATAATGCATTTTACTCCTTTTGTAATCGATGTTTATAATTTTTTTTGGCAAAATGCCGTCTGGTCTATTTAGTAAAGCAGAGTCCAAACGATTTAGTACTGGGTATTTAAAATGTTGTCCGTAGATTTTGCACTTTGTACAGCCTACTGGATCCAGCCAGAGGTTAATGGGCCAGAAAAACAGCTATACAAAGATGAGCAAATAAGAATGGCCGAATGCCTGTGTTAAATAGGCCATTGTGTGGGCATGTGTGTCTTCGTTGTAATCGATTTTTCTAAAGAAATGGTGAAATGCCGCCTGGTCTAGAATTTAGTCAAGGTTCCAAACGATAGCACAGTCTATTTGATCTACAAATTTAGAGACGGTATAGCAATTATCTTGAACAATTTTATTCTACAATATCCAACAATCCTAGCTACAATATAATTATCTTCAAAAAGGGGGACTAGTTCACCAATGCTAACGTACATGATTATTCATCATCATCACATCACTAATTTCATCTGCAGCTGAAAAAAAGAGTGGCAGTATCCTGAGTTCCTGACTAGTTTTTTATAGCTAAACCAAAGATCGATCTTTTGAGGTGTCGACGGACGGATCATCAGACGGTGTAGTTGTGGTTGATGTTGTCGATGTCGAGCCCCTTGAGCTTGACCACCGAGTCGACGTGGCCCTTGAGCGTGTGCAGCTCCCGCAGCCTGGCGATCTCGGCGCGCCGCCTGGCCTGCTCGGCGATCTCCGAGATGTCGCTCTTGTCTTCCAAGACGCCGGAGGAGGAGGCCTCGCCGCCGCTGGAGGCGTGCAGGCCGTGTAGCGACCTCTGCGCGACGGCCCACTCCGCCTTGCGCTTGTCGGTGCCGTAGTCGACCCCCTGCGCGAACGCCGTCTTGCCGTCGAACACGTTGCTCCACCCCCTGCCGGAGAGGAAGTAGCGGATGGCGAACTTGAGCACGTCCAGCGGGAAGTAGGTGACGATGGTGAAGAGCCAGATGGCGCCCGCCCACCCCCACCCGATCCCCTTCATCTTGGCGAACGGCCAGTCGGCGTACACGGCGATCAGCGTCGCCACCATCTGCGCCGCCAGGAAAGCGCCGAAGAGCAGCGCCCCCGGCCGCTCCCGGAACGACCACCCCCGCGACCGCGTCACGAAGATGAGCGCCTGGCTGATGATGCTCACCTGCAGGTACACCGCCGCCATCAGCTCCTCCGTGTTGCGGCCGATCGGGTGCACGTGGAGCTTACTCTGCAACGTTTACATAGCAAACGAGAAACAGTACAATGCATGTCAGGGAGGGGACGGTGGCCGCTGGCGTATGCATGTATATGTAGCTACTAGATAGAAAACGGAGAGATGAGAGACCGTGAAGAAGTCTGTGGAGTGCACGGCCCAGAAGAAGAAGACGGTGGCGATGGCCTGGTAGGTGCCGAGGACGACGCCGGTGGCGAAGATCTCCTTGAGGCGCCACGAGTCGGGGGTGGGCGACGGCACGACCCTGTCCTTGGAGATGGTCATGATGGTGCCGTCGTTGAGGATGGCGATGATGAGCACCATGAAGGGCGCGAAGTCGAACTTCCAGATGAGCGCCAGGAGGAGGAAGCCGAGGACCACCCGGATGGTGATGGACACGGCGTAGATGGTGTAGTTCTTCATCCGCTGGAAGATGGCGCGGCTCGTCAGCACGGCGCTGATGATCACGCTCAGCCCGGGCTCCGTCAGCACGATGTCCGACGCGCTCCGGGCCGCGTCCGTCGCGTCGGCCACGGCGATGCCGATGTCCGCCTTCTTCAGCGCCGGCGCGTCGTTCACGCCGTCGCCCGTCATCCCGCAGATGTGCTTCATCTCCTGCAGCCGCCGCACGATCTCGTACTTGTGCTCCGGGAACACGCCGGCGAAGCCGTCCGCCTTCTCGATCAGCTCGTCCACGGGGAGCCCGCAGCTGTCGCCGTCCTTGAGGAGGGAGCTCGACGGGTACATGTTGGTGCCCATGCCGAGCCGACGGCCCGTCTCCTTGCCGATGGCCAGCTGGTCGCCGGTGATCATCTTCACGTTGACGCCCAGCTGGAGCGCGCGACGGATGGTCTCTGCGCTGTCGTGCCGCGGCGGGTCAAACAGCGGCAGCACGGCCAGGAACTGCCACGGTGCGCCCTTGGCCTCTTTGCTCCGCTCTGGCACGCTCTGCCGCGCCACCGCTAGCGACCGCAGCCCGCGGTCGGCGAACTTGCCGATGATGCCGTGCACCCGCCGCCGCACGTCCTCGCGCAGCCCGCACAGGTCGATGATCTGCTCCGGAGCGCCCTTGCTGACCCGGTGCCATGTCCCGTCGGAGTCGACGTAGGTGATGGCTGTACGCTTGTCGACGGGGTTGAACGGCATGAAGTGCACCTCCTGGATGCCGGCGCGGGCCTCCTTGGGGTCGGCGAGCATGCCGACAATGGAGGCGTCGATGGCGTCCTGATTCTCAGTCCGTGACGCCCTGGCGGCATAGAGCACGACGGCGTCCTTGTCGACGTCCTTGACGAAGGACTCGATCATGTTCTTGTCGACGGTGAGCTTGTTGAGCGTGAGGGTGCCCGTCTTGTCGCTGCAGAGCACGTCCATGCCGGCCATCTCCTCGATGGCCGTCATCCGCTTGGTGATGGCGCCCTGCTGCGAGAGCTTGTGGGAGCCGATGGCCATGGTGACGGAGAGCACGGTGGGCATGGCGATGGGGATGCCGCCGATGAGGAGCACGAGCAGGTTGTCGATGCCGTCGCGGTACCGGCGGTGCTGGATCGGGTACATGACGACGATCTCCACCAGCATGCCGATGGCGATGGACACGATGCAGAAGTTGCCGATCGCAGTAAGAACCTGCTCGAACATTCACGACGACGCGGCCCATTAGGCATTAATTAATTAGCACAGCCAAGAATGAGAAAGTGTTTGAGTGGAAAAAAACGAGTTACCTTTTGGAAGTGGCCGACGTTGTTGGTGCTGTCGACGAGATGCGCGGCCTTGCCGAAGAAGGTGTGGACGCCGGTGGCGATGACGACGGCCTCGATCTCGCCCTGCTTGCACGTGGAGCCGGAGTACACGCTGTCGCCGGGGAGCTTGTTGACGGGGAGGGACTCGCCGGTGAGCGCCGACTGGTCGATCTTGAGCGGGTCGCCCTCCATCAGCCGCGCGTCCGCCGGGATGATGTCGCCCAGCTTGATGCTGATGATGTCGCCCGGCACCAGTATCGCCGCGTCCTGCTCCGCCCACTTGCCGTCCCGGAGCACCTTGGTCTGCGGCGCCAGGCTGGCCATCAGCGCCGCCGCGGCGTTGCCGGCGTTGTTCTCCTCGATGAAGCTGATGGTGGAGTTGATGATGAGCAGGGTGACGATGCCCACGAAGTCCTGCCAGTCGGGGGGCTTGCCGCCGCCGTTGGCGAGGGCGATGGCCATGATCGCCGCCGCCTCCATGACCCACGACAGAGGGTTCCACATGAACCCTAAAAACTTGAGGAACTTGCTCTCCTGCAAACCCACACACGGCGCCATGAAAAATGGATCTAATTAACTGAAACCGCGTTCTTCTCCACCGAGATGAGATGAGATGAGATCATACCTTCTTCTCCTCGAGTTTGTTGGGGCCGAAGGCCTGGAGGCGGCTGGCGGCCTCATCGGAGGTGAGCCCGTGCGGCTTGCACTTGAGCACCTGGAACACCTCCGCGATCGGGATCGCCTCCTGCAACACGTAGCCATCATCGAGTTACATACATTTCAGGACGGCAGCAGCGCCGCCACTAGCTACCGAACGTGCATGCGCATGCATGGCAGGGCGACGAGACGAGGATCAGGGGAGCGGCGGCGGAGGACTCACGAGATCGATGCTCTCGTTGCGGAGGTCTTCGAGGGAGGCGGCCATGGCGCCCGTCTCCGGCGGCGTGCGGGCGATGGATCCAGTTCTGGGGGATCTGAGAGGCGACCCTAACAGACTGGGATCTTTTTAAGGGCTGGAAAGGTGGCCGGGGGACGGCGGGATGGCAACAAATAAAACCCTCCAGATTTTGGTGAGATTTTGTTTTCTCGCCCCCCAAAAATATTTCCATTTCTGATATACGATGACACGGTGCTTAGCCTAGTCGTGTGTAAATCGCTTTGACGGAATAGATTCTAGTTCTAGTACATAATTAGACACGGTGCTTAGCCTAGTCGTCGAAATGAATGTCGTAGTCTGGATGGCTTGGTTCCAGCTGTAAGATGTGCATCTCATAATTAAACTAAATTAATTTAATTACTTGAAGAAAATGCAATTTTATTTTAGCACGCACATAATGTAGATTAAAGAATAGTAAAAATTTAGACTATCAACTGATCGACAAGTGCGGATTTTTTTTTTAAAGAAGTGTTGGTTTCATCCCTCAATTTTTGCATTGCTATCCGGACAACTCTGATCCCTCGTGCGACAAGAGGTTTAGACAAGGGGTTTTAGACTAGTCATGATCCATGTGTCAATAATCATCTCTCCATCTCATCTCCTGGTTCCTCCTTTTGAGGACTAGGCTGTAGTCTAGTGGCAAGGTTGGGCAGTGGCTCACCTTGCGGCCAGGATTCG
The DNA here is from genome assembly GCF_003073215.2 of Triticum urartu. Classification (NCBI taxonomy): domain Eukaryota; kingdom Viridiplantae; phylum Streptophyta; class Magnoliopsida; order Poales; family Poaceae; genus Triticum; species Triticum urartu. The sequence continues at coordinate 681,849,754 of NC_053028.1, forward strand.
AACCCCGTCGGGGTTGAATTTTCTGGTGCCTCACCCCGGATCGGTTTTTTTATAAAATTATGTCCTGGGTGCTAGTGCCCATGAATCTTTTTTTCCTCCTTTTCTTCTACTGTCTTTGATGGGCATCCGGTTGAACGGTTGGCGCCCACCTATACTTCTGCCATCTTGTTCATGTAGACCAGCTGCTTATGTCGCCATGGAGGTTTTTTATAAAACTATGTCCTGGGTGCTAGTGCCCATGAATCTTTTTTTTCCTCCTTTTCTTCTACTGTCTTTGATGGGCATCCGGTTGAACGGTTGGCGCCCACCTATACTTCTGTCATCTTGTTCATGCAGACCAGCTGCTTATGTCGCCATGGATGTGTGTGAAGGTGCTAGGAATGCAGTAGGGGAGTGGGGAGCTAATTAACTTTGGGAGATACCAATGGGCGGTGCACCCCAAGACATGACATGATTGACGCATGATAGTGAAATATTGAGCGTTCATCGATGACATGCACGGCTTCACAGTACATTAGCTCGTTATCCCGCTGTCCTCAAGAACATTTGATCATCAAAAGTAAGACAATCGGCTTGTCCTTGGCATTATCAAGAGTTGAGCCACATGTTGCATTCTTTTATTTTTATTATTGATCAATTTCCATTGCTTGATTATACTCACAGAACACAAACTACAAAATCTTTTAGCACTTGCAGTGAAGCCTTGCTATTTTTGTGCTTATCATTTTCTTCAGCTTCTCGTGGGATCTATACTCTTACATATCAAAAAGATCTATAGTTGACCCCCTACATTGTGGGTCATCAAGGCTCTTTTTTAGCGCCGTTGCCGAGGAGCGTAGCACTCCTGGTAAGTTAAAAGGTGGCAACCGTATTCGCCAAAAAAGGTGGCAACCGAACCATTTATCGCATATGTTGTTGTTTTTTGGGTTTTTTACTCCACATTTGTCATTATGGGCACTTATCTTTGTGATTCCCTCTTGGGAAGATTTATAACATTTTATATCATTATTTTTTCAACGCCTTATTCTCAAAGTTGTTTTAGGACTATCGTTACACTTAACACATTCTAAGATTCAAAAGACATGATCACTAACAACACTTCAGCTTGTCTTAGAGGAGAGACTAGGAATTTGGTTTTACCGTTTATCATTCCGCACGTGCATATGAGTTTTCTGTTGAATCGCACATTCCAGGATCATACTCCCTCCTTCCATCTATATAGGGCCTAATGCGTTTTTCGAGGCTAACTTTGACCAAATACTAGAACAATAATATATGACATGCAACTTACACAAGGCACACCGTTAAATTCGTGTGTGAAAGGAGCTTTCAATGATATAATTTTCACATTGTGCATGTCATGTACTACTAATCTTGTCAATAGTCAAAGTTAGTCTTAAAAAACACATTAGGCCCTATATAGATGGAAGGAGGGAGTAATAGTTAAAGCATAGAATATAAACTATTAATTATAAACGTGGAAATATAATAATATAATATTATTGCGCCGAGGGCATATTTCCAACAGTGCTTGTATTGGAACGCCACCACTAAGTTTTGCCTATATATAGGTGTTTTGGCGGCGCTTGTTTCTCAAACACATTCACTTTCATTCTCCACAAAACTCTTCTCCCTAACTAGCTAGCTCCTCTTAGTTTTTGTTGTTCCCTCTTAGCTAGCTATGCGGTTGGCAAATGGACCAACCGGAGCATTCAAATCTTTTATAATTTTGAGTTTTTATTTATTATTTTGAATCTTTTTATAATTTGATTTATTGTTATTATTTTGTGTCTTTTAATTGTTTTAAACTATTTTATTATTTTGAGTCTTTTTATTGTTTTAAACTCTTTTATTATTTTAATTTTTTTATAATTTTGAGTCTTTTTATTCCTTTGAATGTTCTATATTTTTTATATTCTTATTATTTTCAGTCTTTTCATCGTTCTAAAGACTTTTATTATTTTGAGTATTTTTATTGTTTTAAAGTATTTCATTATTTTGAGTCTTTTTATTTTCTTAAAGACGTTTATTATTTTGAATCTATTTATTGTCTTAAAGTCTTTTATTATTTTTGAGTATTTTTTTGTTTTAAAGTATTTTATTATTTTGAATCTTTTATAATTTTTCATATTTTATTATTTTGAGTTTTTTATTGATCAATTTGAGTCTTTTGTAATTTTGTGTTTTTTCTTTACTCTTTTTATCTTTCAATTATTTTTCTGAAAATAGCCTGCTGGGCCTAGCCCAATATTTATGACGGGGCTGGATCAAAACCTAACTGCAAAACATTCATGAATATAAAAATTGTTTATGAATTTCAAAAAAGTTCATGAATTTAGGGAATGTATGCAAATTCAAAAAATAATTGCAAACCAAACAATGTTTGTGAGTTCAAAAACATCTATGTTCTTTAAAATCAAAGCCAAATTATGTTCATGAATATAAAAATGTTCAGGACATGAAAATAGGTACACAAAATTTAAATTATTCTGAAATTAAAAAATGTTCAGGCATTCAAAAAATTTACGAGAATATGGAAAACGGAATAATTAAGAAAAAACCGAAACAAAAAAGAACAAAAACCTACAAAATAAAACACAAATATATGTTTGTAAATTTTTTCGGAAAATTCCAAATTCAGAAACATTGTGTGATTTCAAAAACAATCTTTCAAATCTCCTAAAAACAACCGTGGATATTGAAATTATTCATGAACTAAAAAGTGATTGGGAATTTCAGGACAAAAATGTTGAAGAATACAAAAAATATTCCGAATTTCACAAATATGGGTGAAATTATAAATAGTCTACTTATTCAAAAAATGTTTGTGAATTTAAAAATATTCAAGAATTTAATGAATGTTCGACAACTAAAAAAATGTTCGCCAATCTCAATAGAAGAATGTGAATCATACAAATGT
>NC_053028.1:682214871-682354055 GCF_003073215.2 Triticum urartu
CGTGGAAATCCAGGCCGTAGTAGAACATGAGCCCCGGACAAATGGATGGAGAGGGAAGCCCAGTCCACGGAGGAAATGGGGGAGAAACACCACCCTCACATGGGGCTAGGGTGGGGATGAGCTGCCCCATCTCGGGGAGCCGGTACGCGATGTCGTTAGACAGGTATCCGGCCTTCCTCAGCTTTTTGATATGTCCCTCCATGATGCAGGAGACCATCCACTTGCCTCCCGCTCCGGACATGGCTGGAGAAGGTTGAGGTGGGGAGTGCGGACTTGGGCACTGGAGCTCGAGTGCGCAAGAATGGATAGGCGAAGGAGGAAGAAGGCGTAGGTGAAAAGGTGGATCCTAATCCCCTTATATGGGTGGACGCAACTACATGTCCCCACCAGCCTGGTAAAACTCGCTTATCTCCAAGCGTCGTAATCGATGGCGCGGTTGGGTTACCCATGGCCGTATTGATGAGAATTCCGGAATAAGGGGACACGATCTCTGCTTTAAAAAGGCGTGCTGAGGAAACCGCCTCGCATAACGCGCTGAGATGGGACAGTAAAACGGTTCGAATAAAAGCTTGGCCTGGTGCGATGTCACACTACGGAATACGTCAGCAAATTAGATTTGTGTAAATATTATTCTCTATGGCAATATGTGGAAACTTATTTTGTAGAGCTGGACACTATCTTTGTGTTCAAAATCTTCTATGAAGTACTTGGAGGAGGAACCCGCCTTGCAATGCCGAAGACAATATGCGCGCCAGACTCGTCGTCATTGAAGCCTGGTTCAGGGGCTACTGAGGGAGTCCTAGATTACGGGGTGTCCGGATGGCCGGACTATACCTTCAGCCGGACTCCTGGACTATGAAGATACAAGATTGAAGACTCCGTCCCGTGTCCGGGAGGGACTTTCCTTGGCGTGGAAGGCAAGCTTGGAGATACGGATATGTAGATCTCCTACCATTGTAACCGACTCTATGTAATCCTAACCCTACCCAGTGTCTATATAAACCGGAGGGTTTTAGTCCGTAGGACAACATACACATCAACAATCATACCATAGGCTAGCTTCTAGGGTTTAGCCTCCTCGATCTCGTGGTAGATCTACTCTTGTACTACCCATATCATCAATATTAATCAAGCAGGACATAGGGTTTTACCTCCATCGAGAGGGCCCGAACCTGGGTAAAACTTCGTGTCCCTTGTCTCCTGTTACCATCCGGCCTAGACGCACAGTTCGGGACCCCCTACCCGAGATCCGCCGATTTTGACACCGACACTTGCCATGGGGAGAAGTGCTTAGCTTTGGGTTCGATCTTGCGGTGTCCTTTCCCAGTGACAGAAGGGGCAGCAAGGCACGTATTGCATCGTTGCCATCGAGGATAACAAGTTGGGTTTATTTCATATTGCATGAATTTATCTCTCTACATCATGTCATCTTGCTTAAGGCTTTACTCTGTTTTTAACTTAATACTCTAGATGCATGCTGGATAGCGGTCGATGAGTGGAGTAATAGTAGTAGATGCAGAATCGTTTCGGTCTACTTGTCACGGACGTGATGCCTATATACATGATCATGCCTAGATATTCTCATAACTATGCTCAATTCTATCAATTGCTTAACAGTAATTTTTTCACCCACCATAGAATACTTATGCTCTTGAAAGAAGCCACTAGTGAAACCTATGGCCCCCGGGTCTATTCTCATCATATCAATCTCCATCACTTTAATCTTGCTTTGCTTTTTACTTTGCTTTTACTTTACACTTTGCATCTTTATACAAAAAATACCAAAAATATTATATCTATCAGATCTCACTCTCGTAAGTGACCATGAAGGGATTGACAACCCCTAATCATGTTGGTGGCGAGTAGCTATCATTTTGTGCAGGTACGAGGGACTTTAGTGTGGCCTCCTACTGGATTGATACCTTGGTTCTCAAAACTGAGGGAAATACTTATGCTACTCTGCTGCATCATCTCTTCCTCTTCGGGGAAAACCAACGCAAGCTCAAGACGTAGCAGGAGGCAACCCAATTTTATTTTTAGTTTTTTGTGTTATTCTTCTGTTAGGGAATAAATAACCCATCTACCTTCTGTTTGGATGTAGTTTTGTGTTTAATTAGTGTTTGTGCCAAGTTAGACCTATTGGATCTTCTTGGATGATAGTTATTTGATCTTGCTATAATTTCCAGAAACTTTGCGTTCAGTGGCCGAATTGTTAAAAATCACCAGAACCTGATAAAATACTGATTCCATTTGCTGCTGATCAATAAACAAATTGTCTAGGTCTTCCAATTTTGGTAGATTTTTTGGAGTTCCAGAAGTTTGCGTTAGTTACAGATAACTACAGACTGTTCTGTTTTTGACAGATTCTATTTTTCGTCTGTTGTTTGCTTATTTTGATGAATCTATGGTTTGTAAAATAGTTTATAATCCATAGAGAAGTTGGAATACAGTAGGTTTAACACCAATATAAATAAAGAATGAGTTCATTACAGTACCTTGAAGTGGTCTTCTGTTTTCCTTCTCTAACGGAGCTCACGAGATTTCTATTGAGTTTTGTGTTGTGAAGTTTTCAAGTTTTGGGTGAATTCTTGTGATGGATTATGAAACAAGAAGTGCCAAGAGCCTAAGCTTGGGGATGCACATGGCACCCCCAAGATAATCCAAGGACACCAAAATTTCAAAGGTTGGGGATGCCCCGGAAGGCATCCCCTCTTTCGTCCACTTCCATCGGTAATTTACTTGGAGCTATATTTTTATTCACCAACATGATATGTGTTTTGCTTGGAGCATCTTGTATTATTTGTGTCTTTGCTTGTTAGTGTGCCACAATCATCCTTGCTGTACACACCTTTTGAGAGAGCCATACATGAATTAGAATTTGATAGAATACTCTATGTGCTTCACTTATATCTTTTTGAGCTAAGTAGTTTTGCTCTATGTGCTTCACTTATATCTTTTGAGTGCTATTATTTTTCTCTATGTGCTTCACTTAGATCTTTTAGAGCACTGTGGTGGATTTGTTTTAAAGAAACTATTGGTCTCTCATGCTTCACTTAAATTATTTTGAGAGTCTTAATAGCATGGTAATTTGCTTAATAATAACATGCTTGGTATTCAGGATTTGTGAAACTTTCTTTTGAGTGTGTTGAATACTAAGAAAAGGTGGATGCTTGATAATTGTTTTGAGATATGGAGGTAGTAATATCAAAGTCATGCTAGTAGAGTAATTGTGAATTTGAGAAGTGCTTGAGTTAAAAGTTTGCAAGTCCCGTAGCATGCACGTATGGTAAAACGTTATGCAACAAATTTGAAACATGAGGTGTTATTTGATTGTCCTCCTTATGAGTAGCGGTCGGGGACGAGCGATGGTCTTTTCCTACCAATCTATCCCCCTAGGGGCATGCACGTAATACTTTGGTTTTTGATGGCTTGTAGATTTTTGCAATAAGTATATGAGTTCTTTATAACTAATGTCGAGTCCATGGATTATACGCACTCTCACCCTTCCATCATTGCTAGCCTCTACGGTACCATGCATTGCCCTTTCTCACATCGAGAGTTGGTGCAAACTTTGCCGGTGAATCCAAACCCCGTGATATGATACGCTCTTTCACACATAAACCTCCTTATATGTTCCTCAAAACAGCCACCATACCTACCTATTATGGCATTTCCATAGCCATTCCGAGATATATTGCCATGCACTTTCCACCATCCAGTTTATCATGACACATTCATCATTGTCATATTGCTTAGCATGATCATGTAGTTGACATAGTATTTGTAGCAAAGCCACCGTTCATAATTTTTTCATACTTGTCACTCTTGATTCATTGCATATCCCGGTACACCGCCTGAGGCATCCATATAGAGACATACTTTGTTCTAGTATCGAGTTGTAATCATTGATTTGTAAATAAATAGAAGTGTGATGATCATCATTCAATAGAGCATTGTCCCCAAAAAGAGAGAGAAAGGCCAAAGAAAAAAAAGAAGGCCCAAAAAAGAGAAAATAAATAAAAAGGGACAATGCTAATATCCTTTTTGTCCACACTTGTGCTTCAAAGTAGCACCATGTTCTTCATATACCATGTTCTTCATATAGAGAGTCTCTTGAGTTATCACTTTCATATTCTAGTGGGAATTTTCATTATAGAACTTGGCTTGTATATTCCAACAATGGGCCTCCTCAAGTGCCCTAGGTCTTCGTGAGCAAGCAAGTTGGATGCACACCCACTTAGTTTGTTTTGTTGAGCTTTCATAAATTTATAGCTCTAGTGCATCCGTTGCATGGCAATCCCTACTCCTTGCATTAACATCAATCGATGGGCATCTCCATAGCCCATTGATTAGCCTGGTTGATGTGAGACTTTCTCCTTTTTGTCTTCTCCACATAACCCCCATCATTATATTCCATTCCACCCATAGTGCAATATCAATGGCTCATGCTCATGTATTACGTGAAAGTTTATGAGTTTGAAATTATTAAGGTATGAAACAATTGCTTGGCTTGTCATCGGGGTTGTGCATGATGAGAGCATTCTTGTGTGACGAAAATGGAGCATGACTAAACTATATGATTTTGTAGGGATGAACTTTCTTTGGCCATGTTACTTTAAGAAAACATAACTGCTTTGTTGGTTTGCTTGAAGTATTATTATTCTCTATGTCAATATGAACTTTTGTCTTGAATCTTCCTAATCTGAATATTCATACCACAATTAAAAATATTTGCATTGAAATCATGCCAAGTAGCACTCCGCATCAAAAATTCTCTTTTTATCATTTACCTACTCGAGGACGAGCAGGAATTAAGCTTGGGGATGCCTGATACGTCTCCAACGTATCTATAATTTTTGATTGCTCCATGCTATATTATCTACTGTTTTGGACTATATTGGGCTTTATTTTCCACTTTTATATTATTTTCGGGACTAACCTATTAACCGGAGGCCTAGCCCAGAATTGTTGTTTTTTGCCTATTTCCGTGTTTTGAAGAAACGGAATATCAAACGGAGTCCAAACGGAATAAACCTTTGTGGAACGTGATTTTCTTCCTGAATATGATGCACGAGACATGGACCCTACGCCAAGGAAGCTTCGACGTGGGCACGAGGTAGGGGGGCGCGCCCCCCACCCTCATGGGGCCACCGAAGCTCCACCGACATACTTCATCCTCTTATATATACCTACGTACCCCCAAACGAACAGAGACGGAGCCAAAAACCTAATTCCACCGCCGCAACTTTCTGTATCCACGAGATCCCATCTTGGGGCCTGTTCCGGAGCTCCGCCGGAGAGGGCCGTTGACGGTGTCCTGGACTAGGGGGTACTCACCACGTCGTCTCCCGATCTGTTAGATTGGGCCGAGGACCCACATGGCCGTATACTCATGGGCCAGTCCGGACAACTGCCGCATACATGGAAGATTCCACAAGACTTGGTGATCAAGAAAAGGACTCCTCCCCACCAGCGTATTCGGCTAGGACTCTTGTTATCCTAGGCCTCTGGTGCATTATATAAACCGAGGCCAGCCTAGTCGATAGATAACATACAGAACAACAATCATACCATAGGCTAGCTTCTAGGGTTTAGCCTCTCCGATCTCGTGATATTTCTACTCTTATACTACCCATATCATCAAAATTAATCAAGCAGGACGTAGGGTTTTACCTCCATCAAGAGGGCCCGAACCTGGGTAAAACTTTGTGTCCCTTGCCTCCTGTTACCATCCGGCCTAGACGCACAGTTCGGGACCCCCTACCCGAGATCCGCCGGTTTTGACACCGACATTGGTGATTTCATTGAGAGTTCCGCTGTGTGTTCGACAAAAGGTTGATGGCTCGCCTGCAGATCAACTGCGACTTCGGCATCTTCATCACCAGCTCGACTGGTCACCTTGGTTTGACCAAGGACTACGCCCTACCTCCGATCGTCATGTTCGGATGAGGGCCTTTATAAACATCAACTCCGATCTCTATCAAGATCATGAACGAATCTTCCATGGAGCTCGGGGGCTCAACGTCAACATTGCCCTCGGGCGAACATGCTGTTTTTTCGAACAGCAAACTTGTATCTACTTCCACCACCTCTTAGAGCATCGCTTTGACGATCCCTTTGGTGGAATTGTGCGGAATTGAGTCTAAAACAGCCATGCAAAGGTTCGTCGAGTTCCGATGAAGGAATCTCCGACAATCTACGATATACCGGAGCCCTATCAAATCTGGACGGGAATCTGGACAAGTTTAGGGCGTGGTCTCCAGAGCCTAGCTCGGAGGTCCTTTGGAAGATCCAACCGTTCATCTACTGCGGCATTCCCATATCTACCAGCCCTCCAAATTTCAGCTCAATCCGACGGTTCAAACTCCGCGAACCTTCTGATGAGTGGATCAATTTTTGGATCCGTTTTCTGCGCGAATACGGATCCGACCCGAATTCATGTTTCTTTATGAACGTGACATTGGACAACCTTTTTAGAGGAATTCTCTTCTAGGGTATTGTGTGTTGTTTTTAAACACGTGCCCGTAAATTTTTAAGCCTCCCCTGAGGTCGCTTTCATCATCATGCTGGTGTCAAACCAGTCCAGCGATATTGCTCCAAGGCTGCCGACTTGCGCTAGACACGTCGTTACTTTATTGAGTCGAGCTCAACTTGTTCGGATCATCATCTCGGCAAGCCAAACAAGAGTCCGGCATCGCGAAGGATAAATCCTCACCAACATCGCCGCCCCATGGATTACACGAAGCGGGCATACCAGCATCGCCGAACGCTCACTTCATCAAGTCGGCATCGACCACGTCACGACCTGCATCGGCAGGGCCGCACTATTGCTTCTTCAAGCTGGTGTCCATCACGCCGACCTACTTCAACTCATCGGCTGACATCGAGGATTCGACATCTCGGCTGGACCGGGGGCTTCGCCATCTCTTCATCAACCTACTCCGGAGACTTCGGCGTCACTAGTCGACCAGCTCCGTCATGATAGCTGGACCGAGGGCTTTGCCTCGGCGAGCCAACCTTGGCCAGCATCACCATACCGTCGCTTTATCGCCCATAAGGCAATGGGTGTGTGGATTGAGTCCCAATTTTGGGAATCACCTTCCTTCGGATTGCTACAACTAATAAACCAGGTGCTATTAATCCCAGTATTTTTTGCTTGGTTGGTTCATTTTTCCCAAGGAATTATTAATCTGGTTTGTCCATCATATGTACACATGTCTTTCAAATGGTGGCCGCATTAATGACAGTCGCATGATGGTTCGGTCAGTTTCCGTACATAGTCCGGCGAACGCCATATCCAGAGCTCGGACCGACCTGTGAATTCAGGCTTTGTCATGCCTTCACCGCATCATGCCGACGCCCTGCACCGACATTAACTTCGGTGCCAGGCATATTTCTTTTATTACTCACTTTGCATAAATTATTTATTATGCAACATTTTTTTAATTATCATTATTACTATTATCTCCAGTTTGCACTATTTTTTGTGCACAGGAAAATGATCCGGGGACTTCGGCGTCACTCTGCCTATCTGCATTGACCGTGCTATGTCACCACTTCGGCGTGTCGTGCTCTCCGCGCCGCCACCTCAGGACCGGCTTGGGGGATGGAAACTTGCCCCGCATCAACCTCGGACCGCGTCATCAATACCGAACACATTAACTATCTAAGTCGCTTTCATGCTCAAAGCTTTAATTTCTAACTTGTGTTTGGTTCGACCAAGCATTATACTTTTTGGAAAAAAGTTGCTTGTAAAAAATTTCCTTGTCCAAACTTTGTTTGTGACGCATAAATTCAAATACCGAATTCATTTGGGGGCTTCCTTCATGAAGTTTTTCCTCTTGCATATGATTATACTTGTACGGCTTCGTTCCTTGTTCGTGTATTACACCATAATATGCACCATATTGACTTAAGTGATTTGCAAGCTGGGTTACCTCGCTCCTGTGTTTACCCCTACGTTCCCGATTGTTCGGCTAGGGAGTAAAGGGAGCACCTCTGCGATTGTCACGATCGGGTCACCCGAGCTGGACCTCAGACTGGGTGAAGCCGAAAGCTAGCGCTCTTATAGTTCTCAATGATGGTCGGCACACAACGAAACTCATGAGTACAAAAAATCTATTGCACTAGTCTCATAATAACAATGAGCACCGAAGAAAGGTATCGGTGGGGGTACTATTTTCTTCGAAGATGCTTCTTACACTTTGAAGTAATATAGCATAAGTTCCCTGAGCGCGCTTTGTCTGTTACAGCCTTATGGCCTGATTGCCTGGTTATTGGAAACACCGTCGATATTCTCGACAGATGGATTACATAACACTTTTCGGTCCCTGACCGAAAAGGGAGAAGCCGACGGTCGGTTAAGACACATTTAAAGTTTGGTTGAACATAGATATGATATAAGTACTTCGGTACATGCAATCATTCTTTTACCCAAGTCACTTGGGGGCTCTTAAATTTATATGAGCCGTTTTATGATAAGTGTTCTTCTTCTTAGTCGTTGCAAAGTTTTACTATTATTATTATTATTATTATTATTATTATTATTATTATTATCTATCACTCCTTTTTCGACACAAGTGTGTGGTCACTAGCCGGGGAGCCTAATTTCTCTCTCAAAGCCGCTAGAGTTTAGTTTGCTAAACTGGCCTAATGAGAAGTACTCCGCCCTCGGGATAGGAGGTTGAAGCCGTAGGCTGACCCGCTTGAAGTCTTGAGATAGGATGTATCATGTTAAAGCACGACAAAAGCACTTCTTTTGCTAAGGCCAATTTTCAGATTGGCACCGAACACTTGATCTTGTTCGGACGTCAAGTTTTTACTGACGTTTTTTTGCTTTTCCAAGCTTATGGCACTTTTAGACTATTTGTGTGTTTTCAGCACAAGTCCCGCAGTGCAACGCCGGACACCTTTAGGGATTCGGCAAAAACATTCTCGGATATTGCTATATATGCATCGTTTTCGAATTGTGTCTTCGGTCAATAGTTGGGTTGCCCGGCTCCTGCGCTTGCCTCCTACGTTCCGCTTTGTTCGGCTAGGTGTGCAAAGGGAGAACCACAGCGATTGTGCTTCTAGCTCACATGGTTAAGCACCTCAGTGGAGAAAGCCGAAAACTGACTGTCACAATAAGCGTAAACTGGTCAGCGATCCGATGACGGTATTAAATGACGGGCCATTCATAAAAATGGCCGAAGTGTTTACGGCTTGACCTCGACTGTCGCCGAACACTACCGGGGGCTATTAACTGGCCTCCCAAACTAAATCCTCGATATTTTGCTCTTACATTGGAGCTGAGGTTTCATGATCATGCTTAGCATGACAACCCAAAGAAAGGAACCGATAGCGGGACTATTTTCTTTGGAAGACATTTCTTCTGTTAAACAGTAATATAACATATCTCTCTGCGTACCTTTGTTTATAAAACCGTGTGGCCAGATTGCCTTGTTTATCGTAAATCTTTGCCCTCATAAAGGATTTATAAAGTAGGACAAACACTCCTCGGCTACTGGCCGAGGAGGTGGAAGCCGATGGTCGGTCAACAAAGTTTTGTACAATGCGGATCCGAGCATTAATGACGTAAAGTACTTGGATACATAGAGTCATTACACATAATTTGTGATTTTACTATGGATATCGATCCTTAATTCGGCCACCCATGCCCGCATTAAGGCTCAGGGGCTACTGGGCTTCGGGCTTATTATTTAGAAATATTAAAGGGGCACATCGATCCCCTGATCTGGTGTTGCCTCCCGACCAGTGTCTCGGGGGCTAATGCATTGCCTGTTCAATGCGGAAAATTTTATGTGCAATATAGTTTCTGAGGAGATTTTGATCCTCAGGTTGGTCGGCCGCACCCAACCTGAGTCTCGAGGACTGAGCACGCCGCTTTTAGTGTACCGAAGTATTCTACCGAGCTAGGAGTTGATCCTCAGGCCGATTTTGCAAATCAACCTGAGTCTCAACCTGAGTCTTATGTCATCCTTCATGTGCATCTCGGGTTTTAGACCGATACCCACCTTGAGGGCTACTGGCTATATATCTCGGCAAAGAATAAATTGCACCAATCAAAAATATTGACAAAAATCGGCCCACATTCGGGGTGGTGCACCACCCCGGAAGCAGTCCGGCATAAAGCTCGGGCGCTAGTGGCTGGCTCCATAGAGGGCATTTCCAGCATTAAGCTCGGCTAAACTCCTTCAAACTTCTTTGAACCAAGGTGATCTATGACATCTTGGATATAGTCCGGCGTTGGAGCTTGGACATAGTCCGGCGTTGGAGCTTGGACACAGTCCGGCGTTGGAGCTCGGATACATTTCGGTGTTGGAGCTCGGAAGCAGTTCGGCATTGGTGCTCGGCAGCAAAAAATACCTCGAATGCAGTCCGGCATTAGAGCTCAGACGCAAGAGGACACTGCCTCCCGGGAACAACTTCAAACCCGAGGTGTGGCATAAAAATAACAAGGCATTGATAAAGGCCGGAAACTTAAAGGGGCTCCTCGGATACCCGGCGTGTAAGCTCGACGAATGCATTTTGAAGATCCTCAAGATCGAAGATTTGTTGAACCAGTTTTCAAGACCGACAACCGAAGATGAAGAACAGTTCGGAAGAATTGAGGAGCGTCCCTAACTTGAAGACCGGTTCAGGGGGCTACTGACGGTGTCCTGGACTAGGGGGTACTCACCACATCGTCTCCCGGTCTGTTAGATTGGGCCGAGGACCCACATGGTCGTATACTCATGGGCCAGTCCGGACAACTACCGCATACATGGAAGATTCCACAAGACATGGTGATCAAGAAAAGGACTCCTCCCCACCGGCGTATTCGGCTAGGACTCTTGTTATCCTAGGCCTCTGGTGCATTATATAAACCGAGGCCAGGCTAGTCGATAGATAACATACAGAACAACAATCATACCATAGGCTAGCTTCTAGGGTTTAGCCTCTCTGATCTCGTGGTAGATCTACTCTTGTACTACCCATATCATCAATATTAATCAAGCAGGACGTAGGGTTTTACCTCCATCAAGAGGGCCCGAACCTGGGTAAAACTTCGTGTCCCTTGCCTCCTGTTACCATCCGGCCTAGACGCACAGTTCGGGACCCCCTACCCGAGATCCGCCGGTTTTGACACCGACAGCCATCATCACGGAGGGCTTCTACATCACCATAGCCTCTTCGATGAAGTGTGAGTAGTTTACCTCAGACCTTCAGGTCCATAGTTATTAGCTAGATGGCTTCTTCTCTCTTTTTGGATCTCAATACAAAGTTCTCCCCCTCTCTTGTGGAGATCTATTCGATGTAATCTTCTTTTCTTTTCGGTGTGTTTGTTGAGACCGATGAATTGTGGGTTTATGATCAAGTCTATCTATGAATAATATTTGAATCTTCTCTGAATTCTTTTATGTATGATTGGTTATCTTTGAAAGTCTCTTCAAATTATCAGTTTGGGTTGGCCTACTAGATTGATTTTTCTTGCCATGGGAGAAGTGCTTAGCTTTGGGTTCGATCTTGCGGTGTCCTTTCCCAGTGACAGAAGGGGCAGCAAGGCACGTATCGCATCGTTGCCATCGAGGATAGCAAGATGGGGTTTATTTCATATTGCATGAATTTATCTCTCTACATCATGGCATCTTGCTTAAAGCGTTACTCTGTTTTTAACTTAATACTCTAGATGCATGCTGGATAGCGGTCGATGAGTGGAGTAATAGTAGTAGATGCAGAATCGTTTCGGTCTACTTGTCACGGACGCGATGCCTATATACATGATCATGCCTAGATATTCTCATAATTATGCTCAATTCTGTCAATTGCTCAACAGTAATTTGTTCACCCTCCGTAGAATACTTATGCTCTTGAGAGAAGCCACTAGTGAAACCTATGGCCCCCGGGTCTATTCTCATCATATCAATCTCCATCACTTTAATCTTGCTTTGCTTTTTTACTTTGCCTTTTACTTTTCACCTTGCATCTCTATACCAAAAATACCAAAAATATTATATCTATCAGATCTCACTCTCGTAAGTGACCGTGAAGGGATTGACAACCCCTAATCGCGTTGGTTGCGAGTAGCTATCGTTTTGTGCAGGTACGAGGGACTTGAGCGTGGCCTCCTACTGGATTGATACCTTGGTTCTCAAAAACTGAGGGAAATACTTACGCTACTCTGCTGCATCATCCTTTCCTCTTCGGGGAAATCCAACGCAAGCTCAAGAGGTAGCACTGCTGTATATGTTTCGCTACAGGAAAGAAACAGAAACAGCAAAAAAAGGCTCATGGGCACACCATCACCGAGGGTGGCTCTCGGTAATGACTGTGAAACTGGACCAGAATGCACCCTTTGCCGAGAGGCCTCTCGGTTAACGTGTACCAACCAGTAGAACCTGACACCTTTACCAAGAGGGCTCTCGGTAAAGGGAAAAGGATTGCCGAGTGTGGCTCTCGGCAAAGTTGGCCCTCGGCCTGCTCTCGTGGTCCCACATGTCAGGAGGTGACACGTGTCAGCCTCCTACTAGTTCCCTTTGCTGAGAGTTGCTCTCGGCAAACTTGGCCCTCGGCCTGTTGTCATGGGCCCACATGTCAGGAGGTGACATGTGTCAGCCTCCTACTGGTTCCCTTTGCCGAGAGTGGCTCTCGGCAAAGTTGGCCCTCGGCCTATTGTCGTGGTCCCACATGTCAGGAGGTGACACATGTCAGCCTCCTACTGGTTCCCTTTGCCGAGAGTGGCTCTCGTCAAAGTTGGCCCTAGGCCTGTTGTCGTGGTCCCACATGTCAGGAGGCGACACGTGTCAGCCTCCTACTGGTTATCTTTGCCGGGAGTGGCTCTCGGCAAAGTTGGCCCTCGGCCTATTGTTGTGGGCCCACATATCAGGAGGCGACACGTGTCAACCTCGTACTGGTTTTCTTTGCCAAGAGTGGCTCTTGGCAAAGTTGTCCCTCGGCCTGTTGTTGTGGGCCCACATGTCAGGAGGCGACACGTGTCAGTCTCGTACTGGTTCTCTTTGCCGAGAGTGGCTCTCAGCCTGTTGTTGTGGGCCCACATGTCAGGAGGCGACACGTTCCAGCCTCCTAATGGGTCTTTTTGCCGAGTGTTGCTCTTGGTAAAGTTGGCCCTTGGCCTGTTGTCATGGGCCCACATGTCAGGAGGCGACACGTGTCAGCCTCCTAGTCTTTCTCTTTGCCGAGAGTGGCTCTCGGCAAAGTTTACATGGTCCCACATGTCTGGAGCTAACGGACTTATCCGTCAGCTGCTTTATTTTGCCGAGACCGGCTATTTAGCTCTCGGCAAAGGCTGTGCCGAGTGCCCGTGTTCTGGCTCTCGGCAAATTCCTGTTTGCTAAAGAGGTGTACGCCGGGTGGCTTTTGCTGAAGGTGACACTCGGCAAAGGCGTTGCCGGCAGTTTTTTGGCCTTTGCCGAGTGTCCGTGGCACTCAGCGTATAGGGCGATTCCAGTAGTGTTGTTGGGCGCTACAGAGGGAGCTGATGTATCTTTTATTGTCAAGCATGAGGTTTTCTCAGCTCATAAGATCATTCTCGCAATGTGTTCAGCGGTCTTCTGGGCAGAGTTTTACGGTCCAATGACGGACGAACAAAGGTGCAGTGTAACTGTTGAAGACATGCAACCCGATGCTTTCAGAGGACTGCTTCATTTCATCTACAAGGATTCGTTGCCTCGGATGGGTGACCTGAATAATGACGAGTATGAAGAAATTCTTAGGCATTTGCTTGTCGATGCAGATAGGTATGCCATGGAAAGGAGGAAATTGATGTGCGAGAGCAAGCTGTGCGAGGTTCTAAGTGCCGAGACTGTGGGTACCACGCTAGCTCTAGCCCACCAACGCCATTGCAGCCAGCTCAAAGATGCTTGCATTGAGTTTATTATGAACTCTTCGAATCGAATGGTCGATGTGGTGGTGGCAAGTAAAGGCTATGAGACCCTGAAAAGGGAATGCCCTACTGTCATTGCGGATATATGGGAGAAAACAGCTAAGAGACGCAGACTTTAATATGCTGACCGTGGATTAACTTGAGCGTAGTTACTTATATTGAAACATTAGCAACCTGAGATTAGTTTGTCTATTTCTTAAGATCTTAGATATTATTTGGAGAAGGATAAGTTTCGTAAAATGTTTACGATATGTACCGCTCTATTATATGAACCTATGCTATAACAGTAACATTCTCTAATATGTTATGCTCTGTTGGCTAGCAGTACATTTACTGTTTCTGTTTTTTTCCTTCTATGTGCACATTTCATTTCCCAAAGCAGTGAGTAACTATCTTCCATGACCACATCTATCATGAGATGAGTTAAAACTTCAGCAAATAGCAGTATTATTGCAAGTTATTTACTAAAATGATTGATCGGGGTTGAATTTTTATATTATGGAGATGATAATTATACACTAAATTTCTATATTTTAATTGTTCCAATCTGAATATTTAGCTTCATTTTTGTTACCAGATGTTTTGTTTCTTAATTTGGAAATCCGTAAAACCATGAAACATTAGTTTTCACTTTGAGATTTTTTTTAGATTTTTGAGAAAAAACATGTGCATAGCTAGAAATTTAGTTGCCCCTTTTGTGATCATTTCTGCAGCCTAAGCTTCATGGCGAAAATGAAAGCTAGACTAGTTGAGTTCTTAGTGGAGAAATCTTCTGTAAATGCACTTGCATTGAGCCTGCATGCTAAGTTACAAGATGCTCAGTTCTTTCAATGTGAGATTTACTTGGCATAGCACACACTCCTACTTCCTTCGGTTTAATGGTCGCATTTCTTGTCGATCTAAAGGAATCTGGGGGCTCCGTTGTTTTCTTCGTCCTTGGAATGGACCCTCTGCTCCACATTTGTGTTGCTCTGTTCCTGGGTTCTAGTGACAGAGCAAGCTAAGTTGCTTCCCTCATGGTCAGGAACTCAGGATTTCTATAGAGCAAACCTGGTTTACTTTACCTGAGTTGTGTTGGGGTTTGTAACACTGATTGAGAGTCATTTCGCATTTTGCCCAAACGTGTGGTCAGGTTTGCTTCACTTATGTTCAGGATTTCTGTATATGCAAACAACATAGTGAGGACTCATATGAGACTGTATGTCTATTCTGGTGTACGCCACTTGTCTTCTTCAGTTAAGGCAGATGGAATCATCTCGTTTGGACCCTGTTTGACATTTCGGATGGAATGGTGTCACATGAGGATTTTCTCACCGTGATGGCGGGAGCTACTTCGAGTCCTACGACTGCTCCAAGGCCACCTCCGACCTTTTTTTAAGTCGCCCCGGAGGATCTGGTTTTATTAAAAAGGAGGAGAGAGTTGTCAAGTTAATATACGAAAAACCCGGCTAAAACCATCATAAAAGCCCACACATGGCAACATTGTCCGTCCTGGCTACCCACACGAAGACACACACGCTACTGAGAAGAAAAAACACTGTCGAGGTTGACACCAGACTTCATCGTCATCACTCCTCCATGAGCCAATGACTCCAACATCACCATCAACTTCATCAACGAAGCCTTCGTCGCAGCAAACGCCAAGACCCATACCGGCCCATGCCAAACAGACGACCACCCGCGTTGGTGTCTAGCCAGCTCCGACCTGAGCGATGAACCTAGCAGCAGAAAGAGCGTTGATCCTGCGCCGAGCCGGACGCCGCAGCCAAACCGCACAATACTTACATAATATTCATGGATACTTCTTTCGTTGGTATTCACGTCGCATACTTACACAATATTCATACAAATAAGAGTATATTTGTTGACAAAGCTCACTAGTGGGGTATAGTTTAGATCGAGCCCGGCTAGTAGGTATGACATCATGTAATTCTTATGGACGTGCTTGCCAATGGAAGAGAGCTCATCTTCAAGAGCTTTCATATTGGAGAAATACTCCATGGCTTTCATGTTTCCCTCATGCATGTTGGCAACCCTTATCTTGTTACTGATGACTTGTGCTCAAAATTGACCTGAGAACATATTCTCAAGCATGGTCCAGACTTGTGGCACGTTCGTCCAGGATATCTCCTAGGATGTATTAGTCCTAAGCCAACCACATAGGCTGGATTGGAGATTCACTCTTTTCCTGATTGGTTGTTTTCTCGATAATCTTGCGTGGTGTCGGGGGAGATCCATCAAAATAACTAGTGAGTTGCGCACCACGAACTGTGGGCCAGACTTGTGCTCCCACATAACGTAGTGTTCCCTTGTGAGTTTTCTGATATTTATTGGCTGTGGGAATCAGGAATGGAGGAAAAAGATGATGCCATTGATATGAATGTAGGAAAGGGTAGCTATTTATTCAATCATGATACCGATAGGTCAAAGCATATTGAGCCTCATAGGTCCGTATGGTCTTATATTGATCGAGCCATACAATAGAGATTACAACGGCTGGGTAAAAGGCACAAGTCGCATAAAAGAAATAGAGATAAACTACAAATCCAAACCTTTATATGATTAGCTTGGTTTACATGATTGTAAGAACCTACACTATAAAATGATGAAAGGGGATCTCTCCACCTAAATTTAACTCCATGTCTGCTGATCCAACAATCTAACTCCAAAAGTTTTGGTTTCAATGCCTCTCCATTGGACACAAATCATCGTCTTTGGTATAGGAATTTTATTCCGAAGATAGTAAGTGTTTCTATGTTACTTTATTTGCATAAAAATTAATCACCCTTAGTACTCACACATTAAAAAGAAATGGTGTATATTAGAAAGAAATCTGGATGCACCTAAACAACGACAAGATAATCTAATGGATTTCGTACCATCACCATTAAATGATAGAAGAATACAAGAAACAATTTGTGATGTACACAAGGTGGGTCATCTTCAATCATATCGTTTTTGAATCACAAAATATTAGAGAGCAATGGTATCCTGTGAATTTCCATGGAGCTTGAATTGTTGGTTTGTTGTACTGACATCATAAAAATCACGCACATGAATAATTTTGTTACGAGATACAATCATATGTTATCTCAAATCCTATTAATTGGATTTAAGTGACGCATTGTGGAAAGTTCTTATGAAAACTAAAAGAATGCATATGCAAGGAGTCAATGTGCCAGATGACAAACGGAGATGAAATTAAGGAATTAAAGTGGCACACGACAAAAAGGAAATAGAAGTAGTCAATGCAACATGGGATAAAGAGAGATGCAATGAGTCAGCACACTACACGACAAATGGAGATGAAAGTATTTAATGCGACACATGACAAAAGGAGATAAAATGAGTCAACACGCTATGCGACAAATATATATCTTGAGAACCAAGACGTTCAGATTTGGTGGTTAGATTGGCACTTAACGATCTATATTTAGGGAGATCTACGGCATCACTTAGGTTCATTGTTACAAAGAAAGTCCAGAATGATACAATGATCTACAAGAATTACTACTAAACGTGCTGCTTGGTGAATTTTCTACTAGGTTGTTCTCCGCCATGTACTTTCTAAAGGGGGCAAGACCGTGGGCCTTTAAGCCTTTTAGTGAACCGCCATCTTGATGCCTTGGTCTTGGGCTTCTGATGAACCTCAATTTGCGTAACCCGGCCTCTCCTGGATGGCTTACACAAATAGTCATATTCCCAACATTAGGCCCCAGATTGGTTTGAACCGGTTCATGTCAATCTTTGATAACCTTATGAACTGGCCTTTAGTCTTCTGTCTTGCGTGAAAATTGTAACCCGCCGTGACGTCATCCTCTGGCTCCGGGTTAAATCATCGTGACGTCATCTTCAATAAAACTTATATTTTAATTCATCATATCTTCAAAGGATCTTTGCCTTTACTGACCCTCCCGAAAATCGAGGCGTCGGGGCCGCTAGATAATGATGTCTTGGTTTCCTCATTTCTCGCGCCGTCTCAGTCGGTCCTCCTTATAAATAGGCACGACCTAGGTCTTTTTCATTTCCTCTGGTCGTCTTCTTCCTCGCACTCCCTCTTCTGCCGCTCGAGCTCTGCCGCCGCCACCGTCGGAAACCTTGTCTTCACCGACTCAGGCCGCTGCATCACCCTGTTTTTTGACCAGAGAACAACGGCAACCCTCCGCAGTTCTTCCGCATCGGTGAGTTCTCTTTCCCCCCTTTCTCAGATCTGCATTAGTACTGTCTTGAGTTCGTCGACGTTCATCGTCGCCCGACGCAACCTCCATTAGTTCTTACCTCTAATACCTTGTTCAGATCGTAAAAACCACATAGAACTGCTGCGGAGGATGTTGTGTGCTTATTCTGTATGAAAACAGATCTCATTTCCTTGTTTTGGAAGCCCTCCTTGAGTATATGAACTTCCCTGTACTGTTTTAGGTCTAGAAATTTCTCCTTTCCAGAGCATCGTTTGATCCAAAATAATAATTGCAATTTGTGAAACCTGTTTGCTCCACACTTTGCCAAAAACTGTGTCTGTTGACTCTATTTCAGCCATAGTAGTCCGTGTAACCGGTTTAAGATAATACCGGCTGTCAGCACCACTTGCCTCTGGCGACTTAAGAAAACCTTAATCATCTTTAATACCTGCAGCTGTTAAACATTATCACATAGTTACCTGTATGTCATTAGGCCCCTTCTTAAGTCGCCATCTTAAATAACCCAATAATGTTTATTCTCCGGGTTATAATAAACCAGAAAATTTCCTTTATCTTGTTGTAGGCTTCAATTTACCCAATGGCACCCAAAGCTGTTAAACCTCCGGTTACCTGCAACTGGGTCCCATCCATTGTTACAGCAAGCAAACTGTCCGAGTTTGTAAAGTCTGGCCATCTGTCCAAGAAGGATGTCATGTCTTATCGTGCTCCTGACCCGTCTGAAGAGAAACCTCAACCCA
Source organism: Triticum urartu (assembly GCF_003073215.2). NCBI lineage: Eukaryota > Viridiplantae > Streptophyta > Magnoliopsida > Poales > Poaceae > Triticum > Triticum urartu. The sequence continues at coordinate 682,233,693 of NC_053028.1, forward strand.
AGGAAGGGGAGGTGATCATTTTTACCGATCACATGAGCCGGGGATTTGCTCCTCCCGGTTCAAAATTCTTTAGAGACGTTTTGCACTTCTTTGACTTAAGACCTCAAGACATCAGGCCCAATTCCGTGTCAAATATCTGCAACTTCCAAGTTTTCTGTGAGGTCTACCTTGGAGAAGAACCCAGCCTACTTTTGTTCAGGGAATTGTTCTATTTGAACCGGCAGAATGAGCGGGCCAACGGGCCCAGTCTGGAGCTTGGTGGCATATCGATTCAAAGGCGGAGAGATTGCCTGTTCCCTTATGCTGAATTGCCGAGTCATCCAAAGGACTGGAACCAGACATGGTTCTACTGCCAAGATACTTCTCCGCCTGGTGAAAACCCGTTGCCCGGCTTCCGTGCATTGCGCCTTGAACCTACTCACCCGCTGCCGGATAAGTTGACTGCTATTGAACGTCTGCCACTCACCCCCAAGATCAAGAAGATTAAAGCTCTTTTAGGGAATGGCTTAGATGGCATTGACCTGGTCCGAGTCTGGGTTGCTTGGAGAATAATTCCGTTAAGCCGCCGCCCCGGCTTAATGTGTAATTATTCAGGCGAGAAAGATGACCCTCAGCGTCATAGTCCTGACGACTTACCAGATGACGTAGTGGAAGCTACAACTCAGTCTTTGTTGAAAGAGGGCACAATGAACAGTACCGCTTTCGGCTTACTACCTTTTTGCAAGCAGAACCCGACCCCTACAATAAGTTTCCAGCCGTCGGGTTATTTTTTATCATGTTATACTCTATTCTTACGCATAACCCTTTATAACCTTTTACAGGCAAATGATAACTTCTGGAAAATCCAATATGATCATGAGGCGGCCAAGAAAGCCAGGGCGGCCAAGAGAGCCGAAAGGAAAACCGCCAAGCCCACCACTTTAAGGAAAAGGAAGCCAACCGCTTCTGAGCTGTTTCAGCTTGATGATTCTGATGAAAATGAGGAAGAGGTAACTTTTTAATTTCCCTTTGTCCTTTATCACTACCTTACTGATATTAACCTTCTTTCAGGAAGACACGGGCAATAGCCAACCTGTCGAGGAAGAGGTAACTATAATCTCCTCCGACTCCGAGCTTCGGCCGCGTCAGAAAATTCGAAGAGTAACCCGGAAAGTAAGGTTTTCACAGCCTTTGCCTTACCAAGATCCTGACTTTCTTTTGAAGCAACAGCAATTTGAAAACCGGAGGCAGACCCAGACCAGCAAGGATGCAGAGCTATCCTCCGGCTTGCCTGACACTACCCGGAAGCGTCGGACTGGGGTTATCTCCAACTTATACCATTTTTTACCTTTGGCGGGTCTAATCCGTCATCCTCTCAATTCCTCTGACTCCAATTACCAGGATACCTCTCCTTCATCCGGCGAGTCCATGCAATCAAACATGCCGGCTTTTCAGACTGCCCCTGGGTAATATCAATTTATTCACCTTATGTTTTTCTTTCTTCATGTTCCTTAACTTATTTCTCTGCTTTGCCCACAGCGTGCAGGTTAAGCCCAGTAAGAAAACCAAGAAGGATAAACCGACCCAAACCCCTGTGGTGACTGAACCGGAATAGGGTATAGCTGCTCCCGACTCTTCCACACATCAACTGCCGCCTGAGACGGCTCAAGACATTGCAGCACCAACTCCTGACCCGCCTGCTGAAGATATTCTTGATGGTTCTGTTAACCCGGAGGCACCTAGCCCAGTCAAAACGGCTAACCCAGAGGTGGAATTTCTCAAGGCTCAATTCGTTGAGCCGGCCAGGCCCACCATCCTTGCCAAATGCTCAGCTAAAGAGGAGTTGCTAGAACGGCGTAAGGCCAAGATGGATATCACCGACTATACTCATTTAAGTATTGGAGAGATCGTCTCGGGCTATATCAACCAGGTGCAAAACAGCCGTGACCTGGAAATTGACATGGTGAAGCAAATACAGCAAAAATCTGAGGTATGACTTATGCTTCCTTACTTTCAATCATACTTACTGTACCAGCCCCCAAGTCTATTGCTTATGAATAAATATGCTGTAGACTTAGAAAAATTGTTAGAGCTGCTTGCCCGGCTTAAAGAAAAAATATTTAAACCGGATGTAACACAATACCTTTAACTTGCGATACACATTAGCCCCCAAGTGCCAAGTATCTTTGCTTGCAAAGTATTTGGGACTTAATATCCAGGACCAGCTTAATAATTTAGAAAGCTTCGGTATACATTACCCCCAAGTGTCTAGTATCTTTGCTTGCAAAGTGCTTGGGACTTAATATTATTTACCGTAATCTTGACTACTATCCGGTGCAATGCAGGCCGCCATAAGTCAATTTGAATCGGACATTGCTGACCTGAAGAACCGCCTGGCAGCCCAGGAGATTGAAATTCAAAAGGCCAATTCCAAATTTGAATTCAGCGTCTCTGAACAAGAGAAGCTGAAGAAAAATTTTGAGTCGGAGAAGAAAATTTGGACTGACGAAAAGGCCGGACTGGTGACCCGGGCCAAGACAGCAGAGGCGTCGCTGGCAAACGCAACAGCCGAACTGACCGGCTTACAACGCCAGATATCTCGGATGGTCTCAGCGATCTTTGGTAAGTTATCTGAAGCAAGTATTAAATATTGTAAATATTCCTTCATTTGTTACCTGAGGTTTACCTTATACTTACCAATACAGGCCCTAGGAGCACAAACCTCAAGCAGAATATGCTGATCAAATTGAAGGCGGTGTATACTCTAGTAGCGCAACTGTACATCGGGTCACAACGTGCCTTGGCTGTTGTAGCCTTATCAAATGATGTGCCCCACCTCTTGCAAGATGTGTTACAACGGCTTGCTGTACTTCCTCAGCGGATTCAAGAGTTGAGACGGGGCCAAGCAAGAGCCGGAGCAATAGCCGCTTTGAGTCGGGCCAAAGCCTGGTTACCAGAGCTAGACCCGGCCGACATCGCTCTTGGGTATCCAAGTTTAAAGGAGGATAGCACTCCATTTGATGAAAAGGATTTCACCACCTGCGTGAGGGATATACGCCCTGTGGCCACTCCAATTGGAAACGACACTGACCTCAACAAGTGTCAGCCGGGTTATGACAAGGAGAATCGGAGAATCCCGATGCCGCATCTTTGCCCCTAAAGTCAGCTGGGTTATGACAAGGAGAATCGGAGAATCCCGATGCTTGATCCCTCCAATCCGTAAGCACACCTTTGCCCCTAAAGTCGACCCAGCCGGTTTAATAGATGATGAAGCTGAGTTTGAGGCCTTGAGTGGCATTGACTGGGCCTCATCATCCTTCCAGGACAAAGCAGCCGGCGGAGAGGCAGAGAAGGATAACCCGGAGGCTTCAAGTCAACCCCAAGAGTAGATTGCCAGGCGCCACCTGCTTATGTCGTTGTAGAAAAACAATGCCGCATCATTCAGACTTGGGGAGTCTTGTAACAGAGTAGAAAATACTTTCAGTTTTGCTATGCCTTTGCGCACGCTTATGGCCCTTAATACTAGCATAAGCCGCCGTCACTATGCACTTTGTAGTTTATATGAATCTGTTATGTCCTTTGTAGAAATGTCTTGCATTGCCCTGTGATGCTTACGACTTCTTTTCCGGCTTATATAAGCCAACCCCTGAGGGTAAGTTTAACTCCTGAAAATTGGCACATAAAAGTTCACCTGGTACTTAACAACCTGATGTAACCAATATTAATCCTGGAGGATTGCAATGTATTCCATTGTATTTTCAAGAGGGTCGCAAGATATCCAATGTTGATACTTGCAAAATATGATGAACAAAATTCAAGGGTTTCTGATTCGAATACGATCAGTGAACCGTTCCAAAGGGGTTGAGCTAAGATTCGGATACGATCTGTTAGCCCCCAGTGGCTGTGGCGATGCCGATCAAGTGGGTATCGACAGCTATGTTCTCTTTGGTTCGAATACGACCTATGTTTGAACAGGAAGCCCCCAAGTGACCATAAGAGTTGTTTAATGACGCTGATTCGAATACGATCCACGTCAGACCCAAAGGGGTTAAACTATGATTGAAATATGATCAAGAAGCCCCCAAGTGGGTTTGGCAGTATGCCGATCAAGTGGGTATCGATAGCTATGTTCTCTTTAGTTCGAATATGGCCTATGTTTGAACAGGAAGCCCCCAAGTGATCATGGCTAGATTCAGATATGATCATAAGCCGGACCAAAGGAAAGCCGGATTCAGATATGATCCGCTTCTCCTTGGTTATCTCCACCACCTGACAAACAAAACACATAAACCTTTTTTGGGAGTGGAAAAAAGGACAGAGGTCCTGCTTTATTGCTTTATGTAATATACATAGTATAAGTATATATACATTAGAGGCGATCGCTCAAGTATAATAAGGCCGAAGATGAGCGATATTCCACGGCCGACGAGTCTCCTCCTCCGACTTACGTGAGTCTTTGTGCTCCCAAACGTCGATAAGGTAGTATGATCCGTTGTTCAGATTCTTGCTGACCACAAAGGGTCCTTCCCAAGGAGGGGATAGCTTGTGCATGTCAGATTGATCCTGGATGAGTCGGAGCACTAAGTCGCCTTCCTGAAAGGTTCTGGACCTAACCCGGCAGCTGTGGTAGCGGCGCAGATCTTGCTGGTAAATCGCCGAGCGGGCTATTGCCAAGTCTCGCTCTTCATCCAACAGGTCAAGTGCGTCTTGCCGAGCTTTTTCATTGTCTTCCTCAACATAAGCCGCCACACGGGGTGAGTCATGACGGATGTCACTTGGCAGGACCACCTCTGCTCCATACACCATAAAGAAAGGCGTGTAACCTATAGATCTGTTAGGTGTAGTATTGATGCTCCAAAGTACAGAAGGTAACTCCTCCACCCAACAACCCGGCGTCCGCTGCAAGGGGACCAAGAGCCGGGGCTTGATACCCCTCAAGATTCTTGATTAGCTCGTTCTGCCACAGCTGAAACGTCAAGCTGGATATGCTCTCATTGACAGAACTCTTCCATAGCTCCTTTGGAGAGCTTAGTGCCATTATCAGTTATAATGCTGTGTGGAAAACCAAAGTGAAAAATCACCTTTTTCATAAACTGGACCGTCGTGGCTGCATCACACTTACTGACTGGCTCCGCCTCCACCCACTTTGTGAACTTGTCAACCGCCACCAAGAGGTGCGTCTTTTTATCCTTAGACCTTTTGAAAGGCCTGACCATATCAAGCCCCCAGACTGCAAACGGCCAAGTAATTGGAATCATCCTCAATTCTTGAGCTGGCACATGAGCTCGTCGTGAGAATTTCTGACATCCGTCACATTTACTGACCAGGTCTTCTGCATCAGCATGAGCCGTCAGCCAATAAAACCAATGACGGAAAGCTTTGGCCACAAGAGATTTTGAGCCGGCGTGATGACCACAATCACCTTCATAAATCTCACGAAGGATCTCCTGACCCTCTGTAGGTGACACGCAACGTTGAAACGCTCCAGTGACGCTGCAATGATGTAACTCGCCATTGACAATTGTCATGGACTTGGACCACCGGGCGATTTGTCTTGCCAAGGTCTCATCTTTAGGCAACTCTCTCCGAGTCATGTAAGCCAAATAAGGCACTGGCCAATCCGGGATAACGTGGAGAGCCGCCACCAGCTGTGCCTCCGGGTCAGGTATTGCCAGATCTTCCTCTGTAGGTAACTTAACAGAAGGATTATTCAAAACATCAAGAAAGGTGTTAGGTGGCACCGGCTTATGCTGAGATCCCAGCCGGCTTAAGGCATCAGCCGCCTCATTCTTCCTTCGATCAATGTATTCCACCACATAACCCTTGAAATGTCCAGCCACAGCATCGACTTCACGATGGTAAGCTGCCATAAGGGGATCTTTAGAGTCCCACTTGCCTGATACCTGTTGAGCCACAAGGTCTGAGTCTCCCAAGCATCTTACCCGGCTCAAGTTCATCTCTTTGGCCATCCGGAGACCATGGAGTAGGGCCTCGTACTCAGCTGCATTGTTAGTACAAGGAAACATAAGCCGGAGCACATAACAAAATTTGTCACCTCGAGGGGAAGTTAACACGACTCCAGCCCCCGAGCCTTCAACTGTCTGGACCCATCAAAGTGAATAGTCCAATAAGTGTTATCGGGCTTCTCCTCAGGTGCCTGTAGCTCTGTCCAGTCGTTGATGAGACTTAATGGTAGTGCATGGTACGTACTTCAGACCATGAGGCCCGAGCTCAATGGCCCACTTGGCGACTCATCCTGTAGCCTCTCTGTTCTGAATAATGTCTCCCAAGGGGGCAGAACTTACCACAGTGATAGGGTGACCTTGGAAGTATTGCTTCAGCTTCCGGCTTGCCATGAACACCCCATAAACAAGTTTCTGCCAATGATGATATCTTTGTTTTGACTCGATGAGTACCTCACTGACATAATAAACCGGCCGTTGAACCGGATGTTCCTTACCAGCCTCCTTGCGCTCTACCACAATTGCCACACTGACGGCTCGTGAATTAGCAGCCACATATAACAGCAAAGGCTCTTTGTCAATGGGAGCTGCAAGAACTGGCAGCTCAGATAACTGCCTCTTCAAATCCTCAAAAGCAGCATTACCAGCATTACTCCAGACAAAGGTGTCTACCTTCTTCATCAGTTGGTACAGCGGTAGGGCCTTCTCACCTAACCGGCTTAAAGCGGCAACACGACCCGCCAGTCGCTGAACATCATTGATACATGCCGGTTTAGCCAAAGAAGTGATTGCCTTAATATTCTCCGGATTAGCCTCGATGGCCCTGTTTGAGACCAAGAATCCCAAAAGCTTGCCTGCAGGCACACCAAATACACACTTCTCTGGGTTAAGCATCATTTTGTAAACTCAGAGATTGTCAAAGGTTTCTCTGAGGTCAGATATCAAGGTTTCCGCCTCTCTGGATTTCACCACTATGTCATCCACATAAGCATGAACATTGCGCCCAATCTGATTGTGGAGACAATTTTGTACACACTGTTGATAAGTCGCCTGGGCACTCTTGAGCCCAAAAGGCATAGACACATAGCAGAAGGCTCCAAACGGAGTGATGAAAGCCGTCTTCTCCTGGTCCTTAACTGCCATCTTGATTTGATGATAACCAGAGTAAGCATCCAAAAAGCTCAAACACGCACAACCCGCCGTAGCATCAATGATTTGATCAATACGGGGGAGAGTGAAAGGATCGGGCGGACAAGCCTTATTTAAGTCCATGTAATCCACACACATCCGCCAGGTGCCATTTTTCTTGAGCACGAGCACCGGGTTAGCCAACCATTCCGGGTGAAACACTTCGACAATGAACCCAGCCACCAAGAGCCGGGCGACCTCTTCTCCTATAGCTTTTCGTCGTTCCTCATTGAATCGCCGCAGAAACTGCCTGACCGGCTTATACTTCGGATCAATATTAAGAGTGTGCTCAGCAAGTCCTCTCAGTACACCCGGCATGTCAGAAGGCTTCCATGCAAAGATGTCCCGGTTCTCATGGATGAACTCGATGAGCGCGCTTTCCTATTTAGGATCCAAGTTCGCACTGATGCTGAATTGCTTAGACGAATCGCCCAGAGTAAAATCAACAAGCTTAGTCTCTGCAGCCGATTTAAACTTCATGGCCGGGTCATGCTCTGTAGTCGGCTTCTTGAGGGAGGTCATATCCGCCGGGTCAACGTTATATTGATAAAATTTGAGCTCCTCTGCTGCACAGACAGACTCGGCATAAGGCGCATCGCCTTCTTCGCATTCCAGGTCCACCTTTCGGCTTCCATGCACAGTGATGGTACCCTTGTAACCCGGCATCTTGAGCTGTAAATAAACATAACACAGCCGCGCCATGAACTTGGCATAAGTCGGCCGCCCGAACAAAGCGTGATATGGACTCTTGATTTTTACCACTTCAAAAGTTAACCTTTCCGCCCTAGAATCATGCTCGTCTCCAAAGGCCACCTCTAGCTCAATCTTACCCACAGGATACGCCGACTTACCAAGCACCACTCCATGGAAGACGATGTTGGAAGTCTTTAAATTCTTGTCAGTTAAGCCCATGCGCCAAAAGGTCTCGTAATAGAGGATGTTGATGCTGCTACCTCCATCCATGAGCACCTTAGTAAATTTATAACCACCAACCTGCGGTGCCACTACCAGGGCCAGTTGACCCGGATTATCAACCCGGGGAGGGTGATCCTCCCTGCTCCAGACAATAGGCTGTTCCGACCACCTCAAGTAACGAGGGACTGCCGGCTCAACAGAATTCACCGCCCTCCTATGAACTTTCTGATCACGTTTACACAAACTTGTGGTGAACACGTGATACTGCCCACTGTTTAGCTGTTTTGGATGGCTCTGATAACCCGACTGCTGCTGCTGCTGACCTCCTTGACCAGACTGCTGTTGATTATAACCACCCTAGCTTCCCTGAAAACCGGATCCTGAACCGCCGCCCGGGCCATGAAGGCCGCCAGCTCCTGAGCCGCCGCCTGGGCCTTGATTTCCATCAAACGTATTAGAATTCTTGAAAGCCTTCATGATTGCGCAATCCTTCCATAAATGAGTCGCTGGTCGTTCCCGGGTGCCGTGTTTCGGGCAGGGCTCATTGAGTAGTTGCTCAAGAGACGGACCTGACCCACCAAACCGAGGGGGTGGCTTTCCTTTGCGCTTCTGATTGTTACCCTGTGCATTGGCCACAAATTCCGGGTTACCGTCCGCCTTACGCTTATTGCCTCCTTGACTCGCCGGGTTATGCTACAGACCCTTTCCATTACCGTTCTTCTTTCCCTTCCCTGTCTTTTCCTCATCAGACACGGGATCCTTGGTACTATCAGAATCGGCATACTTGACTAAAGCCGCCATCAGCGTCCCCATATCGTTGCAATCACGCTTAAGGAGCCCCAGTTTCTGTCTCAGAGGCTCAAAGCGGCAATTCTTCTCCAGCATGAGAACTGCTGAGCCGGCATCCATCTTGTCAGACGAATGTATTATGTCTTTGACCCGGTGCACCCAATGAGTCATAGATTCACCTTCCTCCTGCTTACAGTTTGTCAGGTCCACAATCGACATAGACTGCTTGCAAGTGTCCTTGAAGTTCTGGATGAAACGGGCCTTTAGCTCCGCCCATGACCTAATGGAATTGGGTGGCAAACCCTTTAACCAAGAATGGGCCGTTCCGTCCAACATCATGGTGAAGTATTTAGCCATCGCTTCATCACTAACCTCCAGCAGCTCCATGGCCATCTCGTAACTTTCAATCCACGCCCCAGGCTGTAAATCGGCCGTATAATTCAGCACCTTTCGAGGTCCCTTAAAATCCTTGGGCAGACGTACATTACGTAGAGCCGGTACCAGACAAGGAACTCCTCCGGTTCTAGTAGCAACACCCGCCTCAACGGAAGTCGTCTAGTAAGCCGGTGAGTCCTGTTGGGCTGCTAGCTGAGCCGCTAGCTGAGCCGCCCGCTCGTCCTCCTGACGTATCTGATCCTGAACCGGCTTATACCCGCCGGGCTGGTTCCGGCGCTGAGCGCTACTTGACAAGGCCTCTGACTCCAGGTGTCTACTGTAACTCGGGCTCCGGTTTTGATGAGGCAAAGCTAACCAGGGCGGAGTAGTTGAGTGAATCCTGTCCCGACTGTAGGAGTAGGTCTCTTGCTGAGCCAGGGCTGTTTGGACAAGTTCCCTGATCCTCTGGGTTTCCACCGCTGTCGGATCATCACCATCTACTAGGAGAGCCGCCAAACATGCTGATGCTGCGATTAAGTTCTCCATGGGGTTGGAGAAGTGTTCCTGTGGTATTGGTACGTAATGGGGCGGTGCCATATTGCCGTGAAGAGGTGCCGTCACCGGAGGCTGGACTGGGCCTCCCGCTCCGGATGTCATAAACTGATTTGCACCTGGCGGGTTACTTGGGCCGGCCTCGGGTGTAGCAAAGAGATTCCGAGGATCATAAATCTGAGGTAAACGAGACTGAGTTTTCTGATGTCTCCTCCTCATTACCTCATTAGATGCGTTCAAGCTTAACGTGAGCTGAAAGGCCTCTGCCTGAAGTTGCTGCGCCCGTACGTCCAAAGCCGCCCGCTCTATGGCTAATTTAGTATCTTCAGCTGCTAAGGTTTCCCTGGCCCGGGCGATCTCATCGCGAACCTGTGCCACCTCTGTCTCATGCTCAGATTGGTTCGCAGGGACAACTGTAGCAGTTAACAAGGCCGTAAGTTTATCCATGAGATCGATCAGCACCTGAGCCGGTGAGCGCACAGGGCCTCCTGCCCCGGCTGCTCCTAACCCGGACGTTATCGCCACTGAGGCCGTAGAATTTTGGCCGGGTTGAGTACCAGCCATGAAGACTCCTGCCCAGTTTGGCGACTTTGAGTGGTCCGGAATAGTGCTGCCATCGGAACAGCCCCCAAGCACACCATCTTGAACTTGATACAGCGAATCTATTGAGCTGGCGGACGAATCACCGTCAGAGAGGACGGTCGGCTCACCATCACCTTCAGATGCTTCAGAAAGTTCACCTCCGTGGATGCAACCCACAAAGGCACGCTTCACGACGGGTTGAGCTCGGGCGGGTTTCGCACGCTGAGCCGTCTCGACGAGGTCGGTGCAGCTATCAGGCTCAGGGCCCGGCTCACCCATCCGGCCGATGAAGACGTGAATTCCGCCAAAGGGGACCCGGTACCCGTACTCAATTGAGCTGGCGTCGGGGCCCCAGCCTTCGTCGTCGATGTAGATCTTGCCGCGACGACTCTTGGTCATCCGGGCAACTGCATATCCCTTGAGCCCTTCAAAGCTGCCCTTCAAGAACTCAAATCCACCGTGTGCTGGCCCCACGGTGGGCGCCAACTGTCGTCGAATTGTCACGGTAGATGTCCTTTTGCAAGGACTTAGTCGTGGAGCCATCGCAACTAGGAAGCTTAAAGGGGTTAATCGGGACAAGGACACGCGAGGTTTATACTAGTTCAGCCCCTTACGGTGAAGGAAGGCCTACGTCTAGTTGGGTTGGAATTGCTTGAGGTTTTGATGACCAGGGAGCGAGATACGCTATGCCTGGCTCTCGATCAGTTGTTTCTTTCCCTAAGCCGCTGGCGGGTCGTCCCCTTATATACACGGGTTGACGCCCTGCGGCCTACAGAGTCCCGGCCGGCTCATAAACAGTGTCCGGCTTGGTGACTAGTTACTTCTACCTTACAGTACAATTTATACCATCAAGGCAGATTATCTTTACGGGCCTCAGAGTCGCCTGTGGGCCTTTAAGCCTTTTAGTGAACCGCCATCTTCATGCCTTGGTCTTGGGCTTCTGATGAACCTCTATTTGCGTAACCCGGCCTCTCCTCGATGGCTTGCACAAATAGTCATATCCCCAACACCAGAGTTTTATGAGTTGATATTTTTTGAACAATCTCCTAGGGAGGGAGGGGGGAGATGATCCCTACCTGAATGTATTACTCAAAGATTCCCAAGGGCAGGTTGCAGGTTACATTAGAGATTATAGAGAGAGGGGAGGTATAGGGCCAAGACACGGCAGCCTCCCTGCTAATGTGGTCCTTAAATCTGAAGGCCCAAAGCGTAAAATCTGAGATAATGTTCCGAATAGTATCTAGGGGGGAGTGCGTCTTGTTACGGAAAACATGAGTGTTCCTGGAGTCTCGGAGCTCCCAGAGGATGGCGAGGACGATGGTAGGCCAAATGTTGATGTTGAGGCCAACCGACGTATGAGTATCGCAGATGAGGTGGATGTTCTGAGGGGCCTGGAGTCCCAAGAGGGACCAGACCTGAGCCACGCATGGGTAGAGGAGGTGGGGTGCGTCGTGTCCTTAAAAGATAAGTCACAGTGAGGGAAAGACGACACCGACGTGATGGTCTTGCGATGTAAGTTCGCCATCATGCTTAGCCTATCACGATAGAGGATCTAGCTGAAGATATTAACCTTGATAGGTGCCTTGGAGCCCCAAATGTTCCTTGCGTTGAGATCAAGCTCATGGTCAGAGGAGAGCAATGAGTAGGCACACCTCTAGGTGAACCAGGAGTCTTGGGTGAGGAATCTGTCACCGGGCGCATTGCTTGTGGTAACATCCTGTAGCAAGACAAAACAAACGCAAGCTCGGTAGAAGCCACATTGGTTAGGAGGTTCTGTAGAGTCGGGAGTAAGCCATTATGCATGACATGAGCTACCAATATAGAGGATGAAGTGGAGTGAGAGAAGAAGTGGGGGTAGTTTTCTGCGAGCGGAGTCGGCAGAAGCCAAGCGTCGAGCCAAAATAAGGTGTAAGTGCCATTGTTAGTAAGGACGAAGGAAATTTTACGAAGGTGACAGAGCTATTGGTTAACAATTCTCAGAGGTAATGGTGGTTTGGGGGTTTATATGTGAAGTTGAGAGAGTAGTGTTGGAAGAACCGGTTCACCCAAGGCAGGTCAAGTTTTGGGAGAAGTTTGAACGTGAATTTCATGAGGAGGCAGTTGTTTTGGAGAGCCAAAATTTTCATACCAAGCTCGCCTGCCGTCTTGGGAGTGCACACATTTTTCCAGGCGATAAGGCATTTAACCCGGAGCAATTTTCGCCAGCCACCCAGAAGAAGGATATATAGATAGCGTCTAACCTTTTGATAATCTTCTTGGGTAGTCTAAAGATATACATAAAGTGAGTAGCGAGGGCATCTAGAGTGGAGAAAATGAGGGTGAGTCTGGCTCCTTAGGTGAGAAGTTTTGCCGCCCACACAGAGAGGTATTTTAGAAAGCGCTGAATGATGGGTTCAAAAGCTGAGGACGGAAGGCGCGTGTGAGAGAGGGGGATACCTAGATAAATATGGGGGAAGGAGGACATGTCACAACCGAAGGTTTGGGCGATGTTAAGGCTAGTTGTGGGGTCCGTGTTGATGGGTAGGAAGGTAGTTTTCTGGAAGTTGATAGAGAGGACAGTAGCGAGGGCAAACTTGTCAAAGATATCTTTGAGTGTGGTCGCGGCGTGGCTAGAGGCATGGGCAATGATTAGGGTGTTGTCAGCATACTGGAGCACAATCGGAGGTCTGCTAGTGTAGATCAAGGGGCAGAGCTGGTCAGGCGAGAAAGCCTGAATGATTAAGCATTGAAGCAAGTGTGCGACGATGATAAAGAGGTAGGGTGAAAGTGGGCCACCCTACCATAGACAATTCTCATAGTTAACCTAATGACCCGAAGTCCCATTTAGCAGCACCGCCGTCTTGCTAGAGACAAGCAGAGTTCGGGTCCAGCTTATGATGGTAGGTGGGAATCCTCTAGAGAGGAGAATGAGGAGGAGCGATTCCCAACAAATAGAGTCAAACACTTTGTGGAAGTCAAGTTTGAAAACCATACTGGGTGCCTTCCGAATGTGGCAGGCGCGGAGGATGTCGGCCGCGTAGATGAAGTTCTCAACAATGCATCTGCCGGAGATGAAGCCATTTTGGTCTCCATGGACAAGAAGAGGAATTAGTGGTTTTATCTTGTTGGTAATAATGACCTCAATGATCACCTTGGGGGTGCAGTTCTCCAAGGATATAGGTCGGAAGTCATTAGGGAGCAAAAGCATATGTGCTCTGTTGAAGCGTTTTACATCCGCACGGATGCTTGTTAAGTCCTCGAAGAAGGGAAGGATCGTATGTTTAATGTTGTGCCCAAACTTGTGGTAGAACCCTGGCCCAAGCCTGTTAGGACCAAGACTAGCATTGACGTTCTAGAGGAAGGCATCTTAGATTTCTTGAGTGGAGAAGGGGGAGTCTAGGTGGAGAAGCTGAGGGAGTTGCGCCGGGTAAAGGTCCTGGAGTGGGAAGAGACATGTCGAGGTTGTTGGAGTGCCGAGAAGGTAGCGAAATAAATTGTGGAGGATGGCGACCTTGGTGTCATGGGTAAAAAATTGACCGCATTGTCCTCAAGGATGGCGATGTTGTCTTTGCGGAACCTCTGGGAGGCAGAGGCATGTAAGAATTTGGAGTTGTCATCCCCATCGATGATGACTTTCACTTTCCTCCTTTGTTTCTAGAAGAGAACCTTCTGGCGGATAGCACATTAAGGGCAGTTATAATGACCAGTCTAAGAGAGGACTCGGTTCGGGAGTGGGAGCCTTCTTCAAGCCTGTCGATCCAATTGATGATAAGCTTGCAGTCAATTTCTTGTTGGTCAACTGGTTTGATAGTTTTGGACCAAGTTTTGAGGTTCGCTCTAGTATATTTTATGGCACTGGAAAGGTCTAGGTCCAAAGAAATTGAAGGGTGGTTTGCGGGCCAAGCCTTAGATACGATACGCTTGCATGCCATGTGAAGGGCCCAGAAAGAGTCCAAACAAAACAGGCGGGAACGGGGGATATGCGAAGATATGTTGACGATGAGAGAAACTTGGTCGAAAGAGAAACGTGTCAGGGAAGACAGAGTTGATATTGAGAAGCGGTCTTCTCAAGCAAGGTTAAAGAAGGCTCTGTCAAGGCATTCTAGAGTCGGAGTTAGACAATTGTTAGACCTAGTAAAGGTATCCAGAAGCGGGAGCTCAATGAGCTGTAGGTCTGAGATGGCCGTGTTAAACATGTTAGCCTCACAGCTGTGGAAGTTTTTGTTATTTTTCTTGCAAGCGAAACGGATAAGGTTGAAATCACCCATAAGAAGCCATGGTGTAGAGTTTGTGGGGGCGATGTCTCTGAGCTCTTGGAGGAAGTCCATTTTGAGTGGTCGTTGGGATGGGGCGTAAATGTTGGAGATTGTGAGGTTGGTGCCAAAGACCGGGCAAGAGAGGCTGAGAGACATAGAAAACCTGCCGTGAGAGTGTTTTAGGAGGGTTAGATCGTGAGGGGGTTAATCACAGAAAAAATACCTCCATCAACACAGATAGCGGGAAGGGAGACAACTTGGTCTAGCGTTCGAGGTAGGAATGAGTTTAACTTAGGGACAAGGACGAAGTCTAGCTTTGTTTCTTGTAGAAGCGCAACATAGCTTTTAATCGCGGTGATTTCAGAGAAGATGTCCTTGCACTTATCAACATCACCGAGGCCGCGAACGTTCCAAGAGAGGATAGTGAACGAGACTGATTCATAACATAAACATCCTTTCACCACCAGCCCGAGAGCATAATAGCAAGGAAAAACAAGGGAAAGAGGGGGCACATCGAGGAAGTATCCCATCGATGGCCAGGAGCAGGCTAGACCTATGGAGACTACGAAGCAGATGAAAAAAGTGCGTGGCTACCCGCACAAAGATACAAAAGCACCCAACACCCGAGTGAGCTCTCCTGGCTGAACATTCATGGCTGATCATGGTGAAGGCAAAGCATCGGTAGCGCGAACAATGTCCGCCTCGTCACTGTCGATGCCGCAAACCAGAGCGATATGGGGCAGTTTTTCTGCTACGTCGTCTGCGCCTGATGCCTCGCTATCAGAGGTGCAAAGAGAGGAGCCCTGCCGCTGCTAGGTCATTTGCGGCTGCATGAACGGGGTCTTCAGGCCGGCAATGCGCGCACTGTGATGCAGCTTGGCCGCGGAGACCTTCCGCTGGGAGTGAACGTCCCACCTGTGGATGACGTTGTTGTGGACGGTGAGGTCTGAGATAGGAGCAGACGACGAAGAGGCAGCTATGGGTGCCGCTTTTATGGTGGTTGATTTGTCTCCAACGTATCTATAATTTTTGATTGCTCCATGCTATATTACCTACTGTTTTGGACTATATTGGGATTTATTTTCCACTTTTATATTATTTTTGGGACTAACCTATTAACCGAAGGCCCAGCCCAGAATTGTTGTTTTTTGCCTATTTTAGTGTTTTGGAGAAACAGAATATCAAATGGAGTCCAAACGGAATGAAACCTTCGGGAACACGATTTTCTCATCAGATAAGACCCAGGAGACTTGGACCCTCCATCAAGAAAGCCACAAGGCGGTCACGAGGGTGGAGGGCACCCCCCTTAGGGCACGCCCCCCTGCCTCGTGGGCCCCTCGAAGCTCCACCGACGTACTTCTTCCTACTATATATACCTACGTACCCCCAAACGATGAGATACGGAGCCAAAAACCTAATTCCACCGCCGCAACTTTCTGTATCCATGAGATCCCATCTTGGGGCCTGTTCCGGAGCTCCGCCAGAGGGGGCATCGATCACGGAGGGCTTCTACATCATCATCCAAGCCCCTCCGATGAAGTGTGAGTAGTTTACTTCAGACCTACAGGTCCATAGTTAGTACCTAGATGGCTTATTCTCTCTTTTTGGATCTCAGTACAATGTTCTCCCCCTCTCTCATGGAGATCTATTCGATGTAATCTTCTTTTTGCGGTGTGTTTGTTGAGACCGATGAATTGTGGGTTTATGATCCAGTCTATCTATGAATAATATTTGAATCTTCTCTAAATTCTTTTATGTATGATTGGTTATCTTTGCAAGTCTCTTTGAATTATCAGTTTGGTTTGGCCTACTAGATTGGTTGTTCTTGCCATGGGAGAAGTGCTTAGCTTTGGGTTCGATCTTGCGGTGTCATTTCCCAGTGACAGAAGGGGCAGCAAGGCACGTATTGTATCGTTGCCATCGAGGATAACAAGATGGGGTTTTATCATATTGCATGAAACTATCCCTCTACATCATGTCATCTTGCTTAAGGCGTTACTCTATTTTTAACTAAATACTCTAGATGCATTCTGGATAGCGGTCGATGAGTGGAGTAATAGTAGTAGATGCAGGCAGGAGTCGGTCTACTTGTCTTGGATGTGATGCCTATATACATATGATCATACCTAGATATTCTCATAACTATGCTGAATTCTGTCAATTGCTCAACAGTAATTTGTTCACCCACCGTAGAATACTTATGCTCTTCAGAGAAGCCACTAGTGAAACCTATGGCCCCTGGGTCTCTTTCTCATCATATCAATCTCCATCACTTTATTATTGCTTTGCTTTTTACTTTACCTTTTACTTTTCACTTTGCCTCTCTATACCAAAAATACCAAAAATATTATTTATCATCTCTATCAGATCTCACTTTTGTAAGTGACCATGAAGGGATGGACAACCCCTAAGCGCGTTGGTTGCGTTGAGCTATTGTTTTTGTGTAGGTATGAGGGACTCGCGCGTAGCCTCCTACTGGATTGATGCCTTGGTTCTCAAAAACTGAGGGAAATACTTACGCTACTTTGCTGCATCATCCTCTCCTCTTCGGGGAAATCCAACGCAGTGCTCAAGAGGTAGCAAGAAGAATTTTTGGCGCCGTTGCCGGGGAATCTACGCAAAAGTCAACATACCAAGTACCCATCACAATCCCTATCTCCCGCATTACATTATTTGCCATTTGCCTCTCGTTTTCCTCTCCCCCAATTCACCCTTGCCATTTTATTCGCCCTCTCTCTCTCTCTCTATCCTCCCTATCTTTCTCTATTTGCCTCTGTTTGCCCATCTGCCTTTTTGTTTGCTTGTGTGTTAGTTTGCTTGTTTTTCGTGATGGCTCTTCCTAGATTCGGTGATCTTCACCTTAAAAGGTTAGAGGAGATCGAAAACAACGTCAGGAAGTTTACGATTTTGCAATTTGAGCATAATAATTTCTTTAGAAATGAGCTTAAGGAACAAAAAGGTTTTATGAGTTATATGAATAAAGAGCTCAATGATATGTCTAAAGAATTCGATGGTATAAGATCCCAAATTGCTCGTCTTGAAAAATTAACTGCTGAAATTTTGGATATGCAAGCTACCTTAGTCAATAAGATGGCCGCTAAACCGGATTCCTATGAAAATCAAGATGAAGATCTAAAAGTTATTGATGCTTCCCCTATTAAATCTTTGTTTTGCAATATTAATCTTGATAATGATGGGACTGAATATGATCCACCTTTACCTAGAAGGCGTTCCAAGAATTCTGAATCTTTTGATCTTGATGCTAAATTAGATAAAAGCGGGATTGAAGAAATTAAAACCCTAGATGTTGCTAAACCCACTATTATGGATTTCAAGGAATTTAACTATGAAAATTGCTCCTTGATTGATTGTATTTCCTTGTTGCAATCCGTGCTAAATTCTCCTCATGCTTATAGTCAAAATAAAGCGTTTACTAAACATATCGTTGATACCTTGATGCAATCTTATGAAGAAAAACTTGAATTGGAAGTTTCTATCCCTAGAAAACTTTATGATGAGTGGGAACCTACTATTAAAATTAAAATTAAAGATCATGAGTTTTATACTTTGTGTGATTTGGGTGCTAGTGTCTCTACTATTCCCAAAACTTTGTGTGATTTGCTAGATTTCCGTAATTTCGATGATTGCTCTCTAAACTTGCATCTTGCGGATTCCACTATTAAGAAACCTATGGGAAGAATTAATGATGTACTTATTGTTGCAAATAGGAATTATGTGCCCGTAGATTTTATCGTTCTTGATATAGATTGCAATCCTTCTTGCCCTATTATTCTCGGTAGACCTTTCCTTAGAACGGTTGGTGCAATTATTGATATGAAGGAAGGGAATATTAGATTCCAATTTCCATTAAAAAGGGCATGGAACACTTCCCTAGAAAGAAAATAAAATTACCATATGAATCTATCATGAGAGCCACTTATGGATTGCCTACCAAAGATGGCAATACCTAGATCTATTCTTACTTGTTATGCCTAGCTAGGGGCGTTAAACGATAGCGCTTGTTGGGAGGCAACCCAATTTTATTTTTATTCCTTGCTTTTTGCTCCTGTTTAGTAATAAATAAATTATTTAGCGTCTGTTTTGGTTGTGTTTTTTGTTTTTAATTAGTGTTTGTGCCAAGTAGAACCGTTGGGAAGACTTGGGGAAAGTCTTGTTGAACTTGCTGTAAAAAAACAGAAACTTTAGCGCTCACGAGAACTGCTGTCATTTTTATTTGGAGAGTGATATTTAGTTAATTATTTTCTAAGATAATTAATAGATAAATTCCTCACGTCCAACAATTTATTTTAGAATTTTTGGGGTTCCAAATCTTGCGCTAGCTACAGATTACTACAGACTGTTCTGTTTTTGACAGATTCTGTTTTTCGTGTGTTGTTTGCTTATTTTGATGAATCTATGGCTAGTAAAATAGTTTATGAACCATAGAGAAGTTGGAATACAGTAGGTTTAACACCAATATAAATAAATAATGATTTCATTACAGTACCTTGAAGTGGTCTTTTGTTTTCTTTCACTAACGGAGCTCACGAGTTTTCTACTTTAAGTTTTGTGTTGTGAAGTTTTCAAGTTTTGGGTAAAGATTTGATGGATTATGGAACAAGGAGTGGCAAGAGCCTAAGCTTGGGGATTCCCATGGCACCCCCAAGATAATCTAAGGACACCTAAAAGCCAAAGCTTGGGGATTCCCCGGAAGGCATTCCCTCTTTCGTCTACTTCTATCGGTAACTTTACTTGGAGCTATATTTTTACTCACCACATGATATGTGTTTTGCTTGGAGCGTCTTTTATGATTTGAGTCTTTGCTTGTTAGTCTACCACAATCATACTTGCTGTACACTAATAACCCACAAGTATAGGGGATCGCAACAACTTTTGAGGGTAGAGTATTCAACCAAAATTTATTGATTCGACACAAGGGGAGCCAAAGAATATTCTCAAGTATTAGCAGCTGAGTTGTCAATTCAACCACACCTGGAAACTTACTATCTGCAGCTAAGTGTTTAGTAGCAAAGTAATATGATAGTGGTGGTAGCGGCAACAAAAGTAAAGACAGCAAAAGTAATGTTCTTGGTATTTTGTAGTGATTGTAACAGTAGCAGTGGAAAAGTAAATAAGCGTAAACGAGTATATGGAAAACTCGTAGGCATCGGATCAGTGATGGATAATTATGCCGGATGCGGTTCATCATGTAAAAGTCATAATATAGGGTGACACAGAACTAGCTCCAATTCATCAATGTAATGTAGGCATGTATTCCGTATATAGTCATACGTGCTTATGGAAAAGAACTTGCATGACATCTTTTGTCCTACCCTCCCGTGGCAGCGGGGTCCTATTGGAAACTAAGGGATATTAAGGCCTCCTTTTAATAGAGAACCGGAACAAAGCATTAGCACATAGTGAATACATGAACTCCTCAAACTATGGTCATCACCGGGAGTGGTCCCGATTATTATCACTTCGGGGTTGCCGGATCATAACACATAGTAGGTGACTATAGACTTGCAAGATAGGATCAAGAACTCACATATATTCATGAAAACATAATAGGTTCAGATCTGAAATAATGGCACTCGGGCCCTAGTGACAAGCATTAAGCATAGCAAAGTCATATCAACATCAATCTCAGAACATAGTGGATACTAGGGATCAAACCCTAACAAAACTAACTCGATTACATGATAAATCTCATCCAACCCATGACAGTCCAGCAAGCCTACGATGGAATTACTTACGCACGGCGGTGAGTATCATGAAATTGGTGATGGAGGATGGTTGATGATGACGACGGCGACGAATCCCCCTCTCCGGAGCCCCGAACGGACTCCAGGTCAGCCCTCCCGAGAGGTTTTAGGGCTTGGCGGCGGCTCCGTATCGTAAAACGCGATGATTTCTTCTCTCTTATTTTTTCTCTCCGAAAGCAAATATATATAGAGTTGGAGTTGGCGTCGGAGGGTCTCCAGGGGGCCCATGAGGTAGGGGGGGCGCCCCCCACCCTCGTGAGAAGGGTGTGGGCCCCCTAGTCTTCATCTTTGGCGAGGATTTTTTATTGTTTTTTCTAAGATGTTCTGTCGAGTTTCAGGTCATTCCGAGAATATTTGTTTTCTGCACATAAAACAACACCATGGTAATTCTGCTGAAAATAGCGTCAGTCCGGGTTAGTTCCATTCATATCATACAAGTTAGAGTCCAAAACAAGGGCAAAAGTGTTTGGAAAAGTAGATACGACGGAGACGTATCAACTCCCCCAAGCTTAAACCCTTGCTTGTCCTCAAGCAATTCAGTTGACAAACTGGAAGAAAGAAAGAAAAACTTTTACAAACTCTGTTTGCTCTTGTTGTTGCAATTATGTCAAGCCAGCATTCAAGTTTTCAACATAAATCATAACTAACCACATTTGCAATAATTCTCAGGTCTCATAATTACTCATATCAATAGCATAATCAACTAGCAAGTCATAATAATAAATCTCGGATGACAACACTTTCTCAAAACAATCATAATATGATATAACAAGATGGTATCTCGCTAGCCCTTTCTGAGACCGCAAAACATAAATGCAGAGAACCTTTAAAGATCAAGGACTGACTAGACATTGTAATTCATGGTAAAAGAGATCCAATCATAGTCACACCCAATATAAATTAACAGTGATGAATGCAAATGACAGTTGTGCTCTCCATCTAGTGCTTTTTAATAAGAGGGTGATGACTCAACATAAAAGTAAATGGATAGGCCCTTCGCAGAGGGAAGCAGGGATTTGTAGAGGTGCCAGAGCTCGGTTTTGAAATAGAGATAAATTGTATTTTGAGCGGTATACTTTGATTGTCAACGTAACAACTAAGATATGGCGATATCTTCCATGCTAAACACATTATAGGCGGTTCCCAAACAAAATGGTAAAGTTTATACTCCTCCTCCACCAACAAGCATCAATCCATGGCTTGCTCGAAACAACGAGTGCATCCAACATACATCAGGTCCCAAGGGGAGTTTTGTTTGAAATTAATTTTGATTTAGTTTGCATAAAGCATGGGACTGGGCATCCCGGTGACCAGACATTTTCTCGTGAGTGAGGAGCGGAGTCCACTCCTCTTGAGAATAACTCGCCTAACACGGAAGATAAGGACATCCTTGGTTGATACATGAGCTATTCGAGCATACAAAACAGAATGTTTATTTGAAGATTTAGAGTTTGGCACATACAAATTTACTTGGAACAGCAGGTAGATACCGCATATAGGAAGGTATAGTGGACTCATCTGGAATAACTTTGGGGTTTAAGGGATTGGATGCACAAGCAGTATTCCCGCTTAGTACAAGTGAAGGCTAGCAAAAGACTGGAAAGCGACCAACTAGAGAGCGACAACAGCCATGTACATGCATTAAAATTAATAAACATTGGATGCAAGCATGAGTAGGATATAATCCACCATGAACATAAATATCATGAAGGCTATGTTGATTTTGTTTCAACTACATGCGTGAACATGTGCCAAGTCAAGTCACTTAAATCATTCAAAGGAGGATACCACCCCATCATACCACATCATAATCATCTCAATAGCATGTTGGCACACAAGGTAAACCATTATAACTCATAGCTAATCAAGCATGGCACAAGCAATTACGATCTCTAATTGTCATTGCAAACATGTTTATTCATAATAAGCTGAATCAAGAACGAGGGACTTATCATATTTACAAAAACAAAAGAGGTTGAGTTCATACCAACCTTTCTTATCTCAGTCAGTCCATCATATATCATCATAATTGCCTTTCACTTGCACGACCGAACGGTGTGAATAATAATAAGAGTGCACGTGCATTGGACTAAGCTGGAATCTGCGAGCATTCAATAAACAGGAGAAGACAAGGAAATATGGGCTTTGGGTTAAATCAATAATAATGCATATAAGAGCCATTTCAACAATTTAATTATGGTCTTCTCCTACTGACCCCAAAATAAAATAAAAGAAATAAAACTATTTACACGGGAAAGCTCCCAACAAGCAAAAGAAGAATGGGAAATATTTTTGGCTTTTCTTTTTAATTATTACTACTACAGCAGAAAAATAAACTACTACTAATTTTTTTTGTTTTTCTTAAGGTTTAACAAGCACACAAGAAGAAAGCAGGAAAAAAAGAAAATAAACTAGCATGGATATTACAGTGAAAAAGTATGAACACCGACATCTAGCAATGAGTGTGTGTGAACATAAATGTAATGTCGGTGAGAAATACGTACTCCCCCAAGCTTAGGCTTTTGGCCTAAGTTGGTCTATGGCCACGGCTGGCCTGGCGGATATCCATAATAATAGTTGTTGGGGTCGTACTGTGACGAGGAGGAATAGTTGGGATCATACTGTGATGAAGAAGAAGACTCTGACTGCCACTGGCTGACAGTCATCTCTGGATCCCAAGAATAAACAGATTGTCATGGAGGCTCATCTTGTGGTTCCTGTTCTGGGGCTGGTGCAGGATTCTTGTATGCTTGGACGGCTGCCCACGTAACAAGGTAGGGTCCTACAAAATTAAACAAAGAAGGAGCAGGCAGGATAATATTCTCAGGGTGATGTTTGTTAAAGAACAATTGATACTTAAGCTCTCCTGCCCTATTCTTAACAATAAAATCATGTGCCACCATACTTTTATGATCTAGATAAACACGGGGCAGCACCTTTTCTTCCTTCTCAGCATGCCTAATAGGTATGTTAAAATGTGCAGCTAGGCGTGTGGCATAGACGCCTCCAAAGATGGGACCCTTAGTACGGTTCATACTTAACCGTCTAGCAATAATACCGCCCATACTAAAAGTGTTATCACTGTATAAACCGTGGTGCAGAATAATTATATCAGGAATGCTAAGATTTCCACAGTTTCCGCGTCCAATTAAGCAACGACTAGCAAATAATGTAAAGTAACGTAAAATAGGAAAATGTATGCTAGTGATTCGTGCATCAGAAACCTTCCTAGTTTCTCCTACAGTGATAGTATCAATAAACCCAGCCACATCATCATGATGTGGTTCTTCTGTCTTGCCCTCAAAAGGGACTAAACAAATCCGACAGAAATCATAAAGCGACATCTTCTTATGCTCATCATATAAATGAAACTCCACCATAGGTGGTGAGTTCCTGGAATGAAAATGAAAGTTTTGCACATAAGTATTTGTGAGTAAGAGATACTGATCGCATTGGTCGTGGAGGAAAGCGGTGAGGCCTGCATTGTGAGCCAATTCATGAAAATCTTCATAGATACCGGCTGCTGTCAAGAAATCTTCAGAAGGCCATTCACACGCCCGAATCTCCGCGGTGCGCGACAAATTATACTTAGGCTTCGGTGCCTTTTCCTTTGAGCTTCGGCTCGATGAGCCCCTCAAAATTCTCCTCATTATTTTTCTGAAATAATCTGAAATTCTTAGTAACTTCAAAATAAAAGTAAACCAAACTCAATAAAACTGATAGCAACTACTCCTACAAGTGCCTAGAGACTATCAAGTATTAGAACTACTTGGAACCATATAAATTTGACATGCAAGCTCAAGGACATGGTCACCTATGCAGCATAAATTTGCAAAGAATAAAGCACTAGAACAAAAACTAATTGGACCAATGGAGGAGTCACATACCAAGGAACAATCTCCCCAAGCAGTTTTGCGAGAGGTGCTTTGAGCAAGGAGATCAAAAATTACAGCAAAAGTGGCTGGAACTCGTGCTTGAGTTGGTTTTTCGGGTTTGTGTGAGACAGAGGAAGAAGATGGGTGCTGGGATAAGTGGAGGAGCGCCATCGTGGGCCCACGAGGTAGGGGGGCGCGCCCTATAGGGGGGCGCACCCACCACCCTCGTGACCAGGTGGCAGCTCCTCCCACGGTAATTTTTGCACAGTAAATTCTCAAATATTCCTGAAAAAATCATATTAAATTGGCATGGCATTCTGAGGACTTTTATTTTCGGAATATTTTTATATTGCACGGATAAGCCAGAAAACAGACTGAAAATACTATTTTTACTTTATTTAATATAAATAACAGAAAGTAAAAGTGGGGTACAGAAGTTTGTGCTTCTAGTTTCATCCATCTCATGCTCATAAAAAAGAATCCACTAACAAGGTTGATCAAGTCTTGTTAACAAACTCATTCCGATAATCATGAAACCGGAGAAATTTCGAATAACACTAAGTTACCTCAACGGGGATATGCACATCCCCTATAATAATTATATCATATTTCTTCTTGACAGTAGGAAGAGGAAATTCAAAACCTCTAAATATAATTGATGGAATTTTTCCAATAGAGTTGATACTATGAACTTGAGGTTGTTTCCTTGGAAAGTGTACCGTATGCTCATTACCATTAACATGAAAAGTGACAATGCCTTTGTTGCAATCAATAACAGCCCCTGCAGTATTAAGAAAAGGTCTTCCAAGAATAATAGACATACTATCATCCTCGGGAATATCAAGTATAACAAAGTCCGTTAAAATAGTAACGTTTGCAACCACAACAGGCACATCCTCGCAAATACCGATAGGTATAGCAGTTGATTTATCAGCCATTTGCAAAGATATTTCAATAGGTGTCAGCTTATTCAAGTCAAGTCTACGATATAAAGAGAGAGGCATAACACTAACACCGGCTCCAAGATCACATAAAGCAGTTTTAATATAATTTCTTTTAATGGAGCAAGGTATAGTAGGTACTCCGGGATCTCCAGTTTCTTTGGTATTCCACCCTTAAAAGTATAATTAGCATGTATGGTGGAAATCTCAGCTTCTGGTATCTTTCTTTTATTAGTAATGATATCCTTCATATATTTAGCATAAGGATTTGTGTCGGTGTCAAAACCGGCGGATCTCGGGTAGGGGGTCCCGAACTGTTCGTCTAAGGCGGATGGTAACAGGAGGCAGGGGACACGATGTTTTACCCAGGTTTGGGCCCTCTTGATGGAGGTAAAACCCTACATCCTGCTTGATTGATATTGATGATATGGATAGTACAAGAGTAGATCTACCACGAGATCAGAGAGGCTAAACCCTAGAAGCTAGCCTATGGTATGATTGTTGTTCTGTATGTTGTATCGACTAGCCTGGCCTCGGTTTATATAATGTACCAGAGGCCTAAGATAACAAGAGTCCTAGCCGAATACGCCGGTGGGGTGGAGTCCTTGTCTTGATCGCCAAGTCTTGTGGAATCTGCCTTGTATGCGGCAGCTGTCCGAAGTGGCCCATGAGTATGCGGCCATGGGGGTCCTCGGCCCAATCCAACTAATCGGGAGACGATGTGATGAGTACCCCCTAGTCCAGGACACCGTCAGTAGCCGCCTAAACCGGTCTTCAAGTTAGGGACGCTCCTCGATTCTTCCGAACTGTTCTTCATCTTCGGTCGTCGGTCTTGAAAACTGGTTCAACAAATCTTCTCATCTTCGATCTTGAGGATCGCCAAAATGCATTCGACGAGTTTATATGCCGGGTATCCGAGGAGCCCCTTTAACTTTCCGGCCTTTATCAATGCCTTATTATTTTTATGCCACACCTCGGGTTTGAAGTTGTTCCCGGGAGGCAGTGTCCTCTTGCATCCGAGCTCTAACACCGGACTGTATTTGAGGTATCTTTTGCAGCCGAGCACCAATGCCGGACCGCTTCCGAGCTCCAACGCCGGAATATGTCCAAGCTCCAATGCCGGACTGTATCCGAGCTCCAACGTCGGACTATATCCGAGCTCCAACGTCGGACAGTATCCCAGCTCCAACGCCGGACTATATCCGAGGTGTCATATCACCTTGGTTCAAAAAAGTTGAAGAAGTTTAGCCGAGCTTAATGCCGGAACTGCCCTCTATGGAGCCAGCCACTAGTGCCCGAGCTTTATGCCGGACTGCTTCTGAGGTGGTGCACCACCCCAACTGTGGGCCAATTTTTTGTCAATATTTTTTATTATTGCAATTTATTCTCTGCCGAGATATATGGCCAGTAGCCCTCAAGGTGTGTATCAGTCTAAAACCCGAGATGCACCTGAAGGATGACATAAGACCGCTGATCCCAGTAGCCGCTGAGACTCAGGTTGATTTGCAAAATCGGCCTGAGGATCAAGTCCTAGCTCGGTAGATTACTTCGGGACACAAAAAGCGGCATGCTTAGTCTTCGAGACTCAGGTTGGGTGCGGCCGACCAACCTGAGGATCAAAATCTCCTCGGCAACTGTATTGCACTTAAAATTTTCTGCGTTGAACAGGCAATGCAGTAGCCCCCGAGACACTGGTCGGGTGGCAACACCAGATCAGGGGATTGATGTGCCCCTTTAATATTTGTAAATAATAAGGCCAAGCCCAGTAGCCCCCGAGCCTTAATGCGGGCACGGGTGGCCGAATGAAGGATCAATATCCATAGTAAAATCACAAATTATGTGTAATGACTCTATGTATCCAAGTACTTTATGTCATTAATGCTCGGATCCGCATTGTACAAAACTTTGTTGATCGACCATCGGCTTCCACCTCCTCGGCCAGTAGCCGAAGAGTGTTTGTCCTACTTTATAAAGCCTTTATGAGGGCAAATATTTACAACAAACAAGGCAATCTGGCCATACGGTTTTATAAACAAAGGTACGTAGAGAGTTATATTACTGTTTAACAGAAGAAATGTCTTCCAAAGAAAATAGTCCCGCTATCGGTTCCTTTCTTTGGGTTGTCATGCTAAGCATGATCATTAAACCTCAGCTCTAATGTAAGAGCAAAATATCGAGGATTTAGTTTGGGAGGCCAGTTAATAGCCCCTGGTAGTGTTTGGTGACAGTCGGGGTCAAGCCGTAAACACTTTGGCCAATGTTATGAACGGCCCGTCATTTAACATAGTCATCGGATCGCTGACCAGTTTACCCTTATTGTGAGAGTCAGTTTTCGGCTTTCTCCACTGAGGTGCTTAACCATGTGAGCTGGAAGCACAATCGCAGTGGTTCTCCCTTTGCACGCCTAGCCGAACAAAACGGAACGTAGGAAGCAAGTGCAGGAGCCGGGCAACCCAACCCTTGACCGAAGACACAATTCGAAACCGATGCATATATAGCAATATCTGAGAATGTTTTTGCCGAATCCCTAAAGGTGTCCGGCGTTGCACTGCGAGACTAATGCTCGAAAAGCACAAATAGTTTAAAGGTGCCAAAAAGCTTGGAAAACCAAGAAACGTCAATAAAAACATGACGTCCGAACAAGATCAAGTGTTCGGTGCCAATCCGAAAATTGGTCTTAGAAAAAAGAAGTGCTTCTGTCGTGCTTTAACATGATACATCCTATGTCAAGACTTCGAGCGGGTCAGCCTACGGCTTCAACCTCCTATCCCGAGGGCGGAGTACTCCTCATCAGGCCATTTTAGCAAACTAAACTCTAGCGGCTTTGAGAGAGAAATTAGGCTCCTCGGCTAGTGACCGCACACTCGTGTTGAAAAAAGGAGTGATAAATAATAATAAAACTTTGCAACGACTAAGAAGAAGAACACTTATTATAAAACGGCTCAAATAAACTTAAGAGCCCCCAAGTGACTTGGGTAGAAGAATGATTGCATGTACCGAAGTACTTATATCATATCTATGTTCAACCAAACTTTAAACGCATCTTAACCGACCGTCAGCTTCTCCCTCTTCGGTCTAGGACCGAAAAGTGTTATGTACTCCATCGGTCGAGAATATCGACGGTGTTTCCAATAACCAGGCAATCAGGCCATAAGGCTGTAACAGACAAAGCGCGCTCAGGGAACTTATGCTATATTACCGTGAAGTGTAAGAAGCATCTTCGAAGAAAATAGTACCCCCACCGATACCTTTCTTCGGTGCTCATTGTTATTATGAGACTTGTGCAATAGATTTTTTGTACTCATGAGTTCCGTTGTGTGCCGACCATCATTGAAAACAATAAGAGCGCTAGCTTTCTGCTTCACCCAGTCTGAGGTCCGGCTCGGGTGACCCGATCGTGACAATCACAGAGGTGCTCCCTTTACTCCCTAGCCGAACAATCGGGAACGTAGGGGTAAACACAGGAGCGAGGCAACCCAGCTTGCAAATCGCTTAAGTCAATATGGTGCATATTGTGGCGTAATACACGAACAAGGAACGAAGCCGTACAAGTATAATCATATGCAAGAGGAAAAGCTTCATAAAGGAAGCCCCCAAATAAACGGGGTATTTGAATTTATGCGTCACAAACAAAGTTTGGACAAGGAAATTTTTTACAAGCAACTTTTTTCCAAAAAGTATAATTCTTGGTCGAACCAAACACAAGTTAGAAATTAAAGCTTTGAGCATGAAAGCGACTTAGCTGGTTAATGTGTTCGGTATTGATGACGCGGTTCGAGCTTGATGCGGGGCAAGGTTCCATCCCCCAAGCCGGTCCCGAGGTGGTGGAGCGGAGAGCTCGACACGTCGAAGTGGTGACATAGCACGGTCAATGCAGACCGGCAGAGTGACGCCGAAGTCCCCGGATCATTTTCCTGTGCACAAAAAATAGTGCAAACCGGAGATAATAGTAATAATGATAAAAAATGTTGCATAATAAATAATTTATGCAAAGTGAGGAATAGAAGAAATATGGCCTCGCGCCGAAGTCAATGTCGATGAAGGGCGTCGGCGTGATGTAGTAAAGGCGTGGCAAAGCCTGAATTCACAGGTCGGTCCGAGCTCCGGATACGGTGTTGCCGGACTATGTACGGAAACTGATCGAACCACCACGCGACCTTCGTTAATGCGGTCACCATTTGATAGACATGTGTACATATCATGGACAAACCAGAGTGATAATTCCTTGGGAAAATGAACCCAAATAAGCAAAAAATACTGGGATTAATAGCACCTGGTTTATTTGTTGTAGCAATCCGAAGGAAGGTGATTCCCAAAATTGGGACTCGCTCCGCACACCCATTGCCTAATGGGCGATAAAACGACGGCATGGCAATGCTGGTAAAGGTTGACTCGCCGACGCAAAGCCCTCGGCCCAGCCAACGTGACGGAGCTGGTCGGCTAGTGACGCCGCAGCGTCCGGAGTAGGTTGATGAAGAGATGGCGAAGCCCCCGGTCCAGCTGAGATGTCGAAGCCTCGACGTCAGCCGATCAGTCGAAGTAGGTCAGCGTGATGGACACCAGCTTGAAGAAGCAATAGTGCGGCCCTGTCGATGCAGGTCGTGACGTGGTCGATGCCGGCTTGATGAAGCGACCGTGCGGCGATGCCGGTATGCCCGCTCCGTGTAATCCGTGGGGCGGCGATATTGATGATGATTTATCCTTTGCGATGTCGGACTCTTGTTCGGCTTGCCGAGATGATGATCCGAAGAAGTTGAGCTCGGCTAAAGTGACGACGTGTCTAGCGCAGGTCGACAGCCGTGGAGTAATATTGCCGGACTGGTTTGACACCAGCATGATGTTGAAGATCATGTTCAAAAAGATCTTAAAGTTAGTGGGGTGTGTTCGAGAACAAAACACAATACCCCATACAAAACTTCCTTCAAAAGGGATGTCCGAAATCCCGTTCATAAAAAAGATGAACTCGGGTCGGATTCGTTTTCGCGCAGAAAATAGATCCGAAAAATGATGCACTAATCGGAAGGTTTCCGGAGTTTGGACGGTCGGATCGAGCTGAAATTTTGAAAGGTGGTAGATATAGGAATTCCGCAGCCGATCAACGGTGGGATCCTCCAAAGGACGTCCGAGCTAGAAGCTAGACACCACGCCCTAAACTCATCCAAATTCCCATCCAGATTTGACAGGACTCCAGTATATCGTGGATTTCCAGATTCCCATCCAGATTTGACAGGACTCCAGTATATCGTGGATTTCCAGAGATTCCTCCAACGTAACTCGACGAAATTTTCCAGGGTTGTTATAAACCCAATTCCTCACAATTCCACCAAAGCAATCGTCAAAGCGATACTCGAGGAGGTGGTGGCGGCAGATACGAGTTCGCTATCCAAAAAAAACAGCACGGTCCCTTGAGGGCAATGTTGACGTTGAGCCCCCGAGCTCCATAGATAATTCCTCCATGATCTTGATAGAGATCGGAGTTAATGTTTGATGAAGGCCCTCGTCCGAACATGGTGATCCGAACACGGGGCGCAATTCTTGGTCGAACCAAGGTGACCAGTCGAACTGGTGATGAAGACGCCGAAGTCGCAATTGATCTGCAGGCGAGCCATCGATCCTTTTGTCGATCACACAGCGGACTTCTCAATGAAAGCACCAATGTCGGTGTCAAAACCGGCGGATCTCGGGTAGGGGGTCCCGAACTGTGCATCTAAGGCGGATGGTAACAGGAGGCAGGGGACACGATGTTTTACCCAGGTTTGGGCCCTCTTGATGGAGGTAAAACCCTACGTCCTGCTTGATTGATATTGATGATATGGATAGTACAAGAGTAGATCTACCACGAGATCAGAGAGGCTAAACCCTAGAAGCTAGCCTATGGTATGATTGTTGTTCTGTATGTTGTATCGACTAGCCTGGCCTCGGTTTATATAATGTACCAGAGGCCTAAGATAACAAGAGTCCTAGCCGAATACGCCGGTGGGGTGGAGTCCTTGTCTTGATCGCCAAGTCTTGTGGAATCTGCCTTGTATGCGGCAGCTGTCCGAACTGGCCCATGAGTATGCGGCCATGGAGGTCCTCGGCCCAATCCAACTGATCGGGAGACGATGTGATGAGTACCCCTAGTCCAGGACACCGTCAGTAGCCCCCAGAACCGGTCTTCAAGTTAGGGACGCTCCTCGATTCTTCCGAACTGTTCTTCATCTTCGGTCGTCGGTCTTGAAAACTGATTCAACAAATCTTCTCATCTTCGATCTTGAGGATCGCCAAAATGCATTCGACGAGTTTATACGCCGGGTATCCGAGGATCCCCTTTAAGTTTCCGGCCTTTATCAATGCCTTATTATTTTTATGCCACACCTCGGGTTTGAAGTTGTTCCCGGGAGGCAGTGTCCTCTTGCGTCCAAGCTCTAACGCCGGACTGTATTTGAGGTATCTTTTGCAGCCGAGCACCAATGCCGGACCACTTCCGAGCTCCAACGCCGG
Organism: Triticum urartu; assembly: GCF_003073215.2. Lineage (NCBI taxonomy): Eukaryota > Viridiplantae > Streptophyta > Magnoliopsida > Poales > Poaceae > Triticum > Triticum urartu. Next base: position 682,265,335 of record NC_053028.1, read on the forward strand.
AATATGTCCAAGCTCCAATGCTGGACTGTATCCGAGCTTGAACGTCGGACTATATCCGAGCTCCAACGCCGGACAGTATCCCAGCTCCAACGCCGGACTATATCCGAGGTGTCATATCACCTTGGTTCAAAAAAGTTGAAGGAGTTTAGCCGAGCTTAATGCCGGAAATGCCCTCTATGGAGCCAGCCACTAGCGCCCGAGCTTTATGCCGGACTGCTTCCGAGGTGGTGCACCACCCCAACTGTGGGCCAATTTTTTGTCAATATTTTTTATTATTGCAATTTATTCTTTGCCGAGATATATGGCCAGTAGCCCTCAAGGTGTGTATCGGTCTAAAACCCGAGATGCACCTGAAGGATGACGTAAGACCGCTGATCCTAGTAGCCGCTGAGACTCAGGTTGATTTGCAAAATCGGCCTGAAGATCAAGTCCTAGCTCGGTAGAATACTTCGGGACACAAAAAGCGGCATGCTTAGTCTTCGAGACTCAGGTTGGGTGCGGCCGACCAACCTGAGGATCAAAATCTCCTTGGCAACTGTATTGCACTTAAAATTTTCTGCATTGAACAGGCAATGCAGTAGCCCCCGAGACACTGGTCGGGTGGCAACACCAGATCAGGGGATCGATGTGCCCCTTTAATATTTGTAAATAATAAGGCCGAAGCCCAGTAGCCCCCGAGCCTTAATGCGGGCACGGGTGGCGGAATGAAGGATCAATATCCATAGTAAAATCACAAATTATGTGTAATGACTCTGTGTATCCAAGTACTTTATGTCATTAATGCTCGGATCCGCATTGTACAAAACTTTGTTGACCGACCATCAGCTTCCACCTCCTCGGCCAGTAGCCGAAGAGTGTTTGTCCTACTTTATAAAGCCTTTATGAGGGCAAAGATTTACAACAAACAAGGCAATCTGGCCATACGGTTTTATAAACAAAGGTACGCAGAGAGTTATATTACTGTTTAACAGAAGAAATGTCTTCCAAAGAAAATAGTCCCGCTATCGGTTCCTTTCTTTGGGTTGTCATGCTAAGCATGATCATTAAACCTCAGCTCTAATGTAAGAGCAAAATATCGAGGATTTAGTTTGGGAGGCCAGTTAATAGCCCCCGGTAGTGTTTGGTGACAATTGGGGTCAAGCCGTAAACACTTTGGCCAATGTTATGAACGGCCCGTCATTTAACATAGTCATCGGATCGCTGGTCATTTTACGCTTATTGTGACAGTCAGTTTTCGGCTTTCTCCACTGAGGTGCTTAACCATGTGAGCTGGAAGCACAATCGCAGTGGTTCTCCCTTTGCACGCCTAGCTGGACTGGTTTGACACCAGCATGATGTTGAAGATCATGTTCAAAAAGATCTTAAAGTTAGTGGGGTGTGTTCGGGAACAAAACACAATACCCCATACAAAACTTCCTTCAAAAGGGATGTCCGAAATCCCGTTCATAAAAAAGATGAACTCGGGTCGGATTCGTTTTCGCGTGGAAAATAGATTCGAAAAGTGATGCACTAATCGGAAGGTTCCCGGAGTTTGGACGGTCGGATCGAGCTGAAATTTTGAGAGGTGGTAGATATAGGAATTCCGCAGCCGATCAACGGTTGGATCCTCCAAAGGAAGTCCGAGCTAGAAGCTGGACACCACGCCCTAAACTCATCCAAATTCCCATCAAGATTTGACAGGGCTCCGGTATATCATGGATTGCCAGAGATTCCTCCATCGGAACTCGAAGAAATTTTCCAGGGTTGTTATAGACCCAATTCCTCACAATTGCACCAAAGCGATCGTCAAAGCGATACTCGAGGAGGTGGTGGCGGCAGATACGAATTCGCTGTCCAAAAAAACAGCACGGCCACTTGAGGGCAATGTTGACGTTGAGCCCCCGAGCTCCATAGATAATTCATCCGTGATCTTGATAGAGATCGGAGTTGATGCTTGATGAAGGCCCTCGTCCGAACATGGTGATCCGAACACGGGGCGCAATTCTTGGTCGAACCAAGGTGACCAGTCGAACTGGTGACGAAGATGCCGAAGTCGCAGTTGATCTGCAGGCGAGCCATCGATCCTTTTGTCGATCACACAGCGGAACTCTCAATGAAAGCACCAATGTAGATGTCAAAACCAGCGGATCTCGGGTAGGGGGTCCCGAACTGTGCGTCTAAGGCGGATGGTAACAGGAGGCAGGGGACATGATGTTTTACCCAGGTTCGGGCCCTCTTGATGGAGGTAAAACCCTACGTCCTGCTTGATTGATATTGATGATATGGATAGTACAAGAGTAGATCTACCACGAGATCAGAGAGGCTAAACCCTAGAAGCTAGCCTATGGTATGATTGTTGTTCTGTATGTTGTATCGACTAGCCTGGCCTCGGTTTATATAATGTACCAGAGGCCTAAGATAACAAGAGTCCTAGCCGAATACGCCGGTGGGGTGGAGTCCTTGTCTTGATCGCCAAGTCTTGTGGAATCTTCCTTGTATGCGGCAGCTGTCTGAACTGGCCCATGATTATGCGGCCATGGGGGTCCTCGGCCCAATCCAACTGATCGGGAGATGATGTGATGAGTACCCCCTAGTTCAGGACACCGTCAATTTGTTTTGAGCACATCAGTTAATCTCATACGTAAAAAGATAGGCCTAATCATTTCAGCAAAGCGCTCAAAATCCTCATCATCCTTTTTCTTGGATGGTTTCGGAGGAAAAGGCATGGGTTTTTGAACCCAAGGTTCCTTTTCTTTTCCATGTTTCCTAGCAACGAAGTCTCTTTTATCATAACGTTGATTCTTTGATTGTGGGTTATCAAGATCAACAGCAGGTTCAATTTCTACATCATTGTCACTACTAGGTTGAGCATCATCATGAACATCATCATTAATATTTTTACTAGGTTCATGTTCATTACCAGATTGTGTTTCAGCATCAGACATAGAGATATCATTTGGATTATCAGGTGGTTCAGCAATAGGTTCACTAGAAGTTTGCCCAGTTCTATCATTTTTCTTCTTCTTTTTAGAAGAACTAGGAACATCAATATTATTTCTTTGAGAATCTTGCTCGATTCTCTTAGGGTGGCCTTCAGGATACAAAGGTTCCTGAGTCATTCTACCAGTTCTAGTAGCCACTCTAATAGCATAATCATTTTTCTTACTATTCATTTCATCTAGCACTTCTTTTTGAGCTTTAAGTACTTGTTCTACTTGAGTGGTAACCATAGAAGCATGTTTGCTAACAAGTTTAAGTTCACCTTTAATATCAGCCATATAATCACCCAAGCATCTAATCATGTAAGCATTTTCTTTTAATTGTCTACCAAAATAAGCATTGAAGTCGTCTTGCTTAAACATAAAGTTATCAAACTCATCCAAGCACTGACTAGCAATTTTAGTAGGAGGGACTTCAGCTTTATCATATCTATAGAGAGAATTTACCTTTACTACCTGTCGGGGATATACCCCGCGGTATGACCCGGCTGGAGTTGTAAACCGGCTGGGACTTAGTAAACCGGTGGATGCTAAACCAGCGGAGAGTTAAGACAGAGAGTCAAGACAGATGGCTAAGACAGACGGTAAACCGGCTAGTGTTAAACCGGCAGACAATGTTAAACCGGCAGACAATGTTAAACCGGCAGACGTTAAGTAGCCTAGGAAGGGAAGTCAAAATAGTTTAAGTTAAAGTCCGAGTTGGACTCCACATGTAACCCGCCCCTTCAACATATATAAGGAGGGGCAGGGCTCCTCAAAGGGGGAGAAGAAAGAAACAATCTCTAGGGCTAGATACAACTAAAGGAGAGCCGGTTTACGGCGACTCCCTCGTGATGATAATGAGATCTAGCCTCAAACAGCATGTAGGGTTGTTACCGGATGATGTTTCCCGGCGCCCGAAGCTATCTAAACCCTTGTCTTGTGTTGCGTCTCTCGATTCCGCTCAACCCCTCCCAAGCTACTACATAGATGCGTTGGCCTCGCGACTAAGTCCTCACACTAAGGACATCTGCCGTGACAATTCCACGACACTACCTGTGTCGGGATATCGGGATCAGGAGGTTCTTCAGTAAATAAAGAATTGAGATCATATGTTTCTTCAACAGGCGGTATATTAAGATCATGTATTTATTCAATAGGAGGTAAATTCTTAACATCTTCAGCTTTAATACCTTTTTCTTTCATAGATTTCTTTCCCTCTTGCATATCTTCGGGACTGAGAAATAGAATACCTCTCTTCTTCGGAGTTGATTTAAGAATAGGCTCAGTAATTGGAGCAGGAGTTGGCTCAGGAGCTGGCTCAGGAGCTCGCTCAGGAGGTGCCCAATTATTTTCATTTGTCAACATATTATTCAATAGATTTTCAGCTTCATCCGGTGTTCTTTCCCTGAAAAGAGAACCAGCACAACTATCCAGGTAATCTCTGGAAGTATCGGTTAGTCCATTATAAAAGATATCAAGTATTTCAGGTTTCTTAAGAGGATGATCAGGCAAAGCATTAAGTAACTTGAGAAGCCTCCCCCAAGCTTGTGGGAGACTCTCTTCTTTGATTTGCACGAAGTTGTATATTTCCCTCAAAGCAGCTTGTTTCTTATAAGTAGGGAAATATTTAGCAGAGAAGTAATAAATCATATCCCGGGGACTACGCACACAACCAGGATCAAGAGAATTAAACCATATCTTAGCATCACCCTTTAATGAGAACGAAAATATTTTGAGTATATAGAAGTAATGCGATCTCTCATCATTAGTGAACAGGGCAGCTATATCATTTAACTTAGTAAGATGTGCCACAACAGTTTCAGATTCATAGCCATAAAACGGATCAGATTCGACCAAAATAATTATATCAGGATCAACAGAGAATTCATAATCCTTATCAGGAACACATATAGGTGAAGTAGGAAAAGCAGGGTCGGGTTTCATTTTATCTCTAAGTGATTCTTTGTTCCATTTAATTAATAACCTCTTAAGCTCATATCTATCTTTGCAAGCTAAAATAGCGACAGAAGATTCCACATCAAAAAGATAACCCTCAGGAATAGCAGGCATATTTTCATCATCACTATCATCATCGTATTCAGATTCAATAATTTCTTTTTCTCTAGCCCTAGCAATTTGTTCATCAAGAAATTCACCAAGGGGCACAGTAGTATCAGACATAGAAGCAGTTTCATCATAAGTATCATGCATAGCAGAAGTGGCATCATCAATAACATGCGACATATCAGAACGAATAGCAGAAGCAGGTGTAGGTGTCGCTAGCTTACTCATAACAGAAGGTGAATCAAGTGCAGAGCTAGATGGCAGTTCCTTACCTCCCCTCGTAGTTGAGGGATAGATCTTGGTTTTTGGATCTCTCAAGTTCTTCATAGTGTCCAGCAGATATAAATCCCAAGTGACTCAAAGAATAGAGCAATGCTCCCCGGCAACGGCGCTAGAAATTAGTCCTGATAACCCACAAGTATAGGGGATCGCAACAGCTGTCGAGGGTAGAGTATTCAACCCAAATTTATTGATTCGACACAAGGGGAGCCAAAGAATATTGTCAAGTATTAGCAGCTGAGTTGTCAATTCAACCACACCTGGAAACTTCGTATCTGCAGCAAAGTGTTTAGTAGCAAAGTAATATGATAGTGGTGGTAGCGGCAACAAAAGTGAAGACAGCAAAAGTAATGTTTTTGATATTTTGTAGTGATTGTAACAGTAGCAGTGGAAAAGTAAATAAGCGTAAACCAGTATATGGAAAACTCGTAGGCACCGGATCAGTGATGGATAATTATGCCGGATGCGGTAACATCATGTAACATTCATAACATAGGGTGACACAGAATTAGCTCCAATTCATCAATGTAATGTAGGCATGTATTCCGTATATAGTCATACGTGCTTATGGAAAAGAACTTGCATGACATCTTTTGTCCTACCCTCCCGTGGCAGCGGGGTCCTATTGGAAACATAGGGATATTAAGGCCTCCTTTTAATAGAGAACCGGAACAAAGCATTAGCACATAGTGAATACATGAACTCCTCAAACTATGGTCATCACCGGGAGTAGTTCCGATTATTGTCACTTCGGGGTTGCCAGATCATAACACATAGTAGGTGACTATAGACTTGCAATATAGGATCAAGAACTCACATATATTCATGAAAACATAATAGGTTCAGATCTGAAATCATGGCACTCGGGCCCTAGTGACAAGCATTAAGCATAGCAAAGTCATAGCAACATCAATCTCAGAACATAGTGGATACTAGGGATCAAACCTAACAAAACTAACTCGATTACATGATAAATCTCATCCAACCCATCACCGTCCAGCAAGCCTACGATGGAATTACTCACGCACGGCGGTGAGTATCATGAAATTGGTGATGGAGGATGGTTGATGATGACGACGGCAACGAATCCCCCTCTCCGGAGCCCCGAACGGACTCCCGATCAGCCCTCCCGAGAGGTTTTAGGGCTTGGCGGCGGCTCCGTATCGTAAAATGCGATGATTTCTTCTCTCTTAGTTTTTTCTCTCCGAAAGTAAATATATATATAGTTGGAGTTGGCGTTGGAGGGTCTCCAGGGGGCCCCCCTAGGGCGCGCCCCCACCCTCGTGAGAAGGGTGTGGGCCCCCTAGTCTTCATCTTTGGCGAGAATTTTTTATTGTTTTTTCTAAAATGTTCCGTGGAGTTTCAGTTCATTCCGAGAATATTTGTTTTTTGCACATAAAACAACACCATGGTAATTCTGCTGAAAACAGTGTCAGTCCAGGTTAGTTCCATTCAAATCATACAAGATAGAGTCCAAAACAAGGGCAAAAGTGTTTGGAAAAGTAGATACGACGGAGACGTATCATACACACCTTTTGAGAGAGCCATACATAATTTTGAATTTGGTAGAATACTCTATGTGCTTCACTTATATCTTTTGACCTCTATAGTTTAACTCTAGTGCTTCACTTACATCTTTTGAGTTATATAATTTTGCTCTAGTGCTTCACTTATATCTTTTAGAGCACGGTGGTGGATTTGTTTTATAGAAACTATTGATCTCTCATGCTTCACTTAGATTATTTTGAGAGTCCTAATAGCATGGTAAATTGCTTAATAATAATATGATTGGTATTCAAGATTTGTAAAACTTTCTTTTGAGTGCGTTGAATACTAAGAAAAAAATTGATGCTTGATAATTGTTTTGAGATATGAGGATGGTGATATTAGAGTCATGCTAGTTGAGTAGTTGTGAATTTGAGAAATGCTTGTGTTAAAGTTTGTGATTCCTATAGCATGCACGTATGGTGAACCGTTATGTGATGAAGTCGGAGCATGATTTATTTATTGATTGTCTTCCTTATGAGTGGCGGTCGGGGACGAGCGATGGTCTTTTCCTACCAATCTATCCCCCTAGGAGCATGCGCGTAATACTTTGCTTTGATAACTTCTAGATTTTTGCAATAAGTATATGAGTTCTTTATGACTAATGTTGAGTCCATGGATTATACGCACTTTCCTTCCTTCCACCATTGCTAGCCTCTCTAATACCGCGCACTTTTTGCCGGTATCATACACCCACCAAATACCTTCCTCAGAACAGCCACCATACCAACCTATCATGACATTTCCATAGCCATTCCGAGATATATTGCCATGCAACTTTCCACCATTCCGTTCATTATGACACGCTCCATCATTGTCATATTGCTAGCATGATCATGTAGTTGACATCGTATTTTTGGCAAAGCCACCGTTCATAATTCTTTCATACATGTCACTCTTGATTCATTGCATATCCCGGTACACCGCCGGAGGCATTCATATAGAGTCATATTTTGTTCTAAGTATTGAGTTGTAAGAAAAATAAAAAGTGTGATGATCATCATTTTTAGAGCATTGTCCCAAGTGAGGAAAGGATTATGGAGACTATGATTCCCCCACAAGTCAGGATGAGACTCCGGACGAAAAAAAGAGGCCATAAAAAAAAGAGAAGGCCCAAACAAAAAATGAGAGAAAAAGAGAGAAGGGACAATGTTACTATCATTTTACCACACTTGTGCTTCAAAGTAGCACCATGATCTTCATGATAGAGAGTCTCTCATTATGTCAGTTTCATATACTAGTGGGAATTTTTCATTATAGAACTTGGCTTTTATATTCCAATGATGGGCTTCCTCAAAATGCCCTAGGTCTTCATGAGCAAGCGAGTTGGATGCACACCCACTTAGTTTCTTTTGTTGAGCTTTCATATACTTATAGCTCTAGTACATCCGTTGCATGGAAATCCCTACTCACTCACATTGATATCTATTGATGGGCATCTCCATAGCTCGTTGATACGCCTAGTTGATGTGAGACTATCTTCCCCTCTTTTTGTCTTCTCCACAACCACCATTCTAATCCACATATATTGATATATACATGGCTCACGCTCATGTATTGCGTGAAGATCGAAAAAGTTTTGAAAATGTCAAAAGTATGAAACAATTGCTTGGCTTGTCATCGGGGTTGTGCATGATTTAAATACATTGTGTGGTAAATATAGAGCATAGCCAGACTATATGATTTTGTAGTGATAGCTTTCTTTGGCCATGTTATTTTGATAAGACATAATTGCTTTGTTAGTATGCTTGAAATATTATTATTTTTATGTCAATATGAACTTTTGTCTTGAATCTTTTGAATATGAATATTCATACCACAATTAGGAAGAATTACATTGAAATTATGCCAAGTAGCACTCCGCGTCAAAAATTCTGTTTTTATCATTTACCTACTAGAGGACGAGCAGGAATTAAGCTTGGGGATGCTTGATACGTCTCCAACATATCTATAATTTTTTATTGCTCCATGCTATATTACCTACTATTTTGGACTATATTGGGCTTTATTTTCCACTTTTATATTATTTTTGGGACTAACCTATTAACCGGAGGCCCAGCCCAGAATTGTTGTTTTTTGCCTATTTCAATGTTTCGGAGAAACAGAATATCAAACCGAATGAAACCTTCGGGAACACGATTTTCTCATCAGATAAGACCCAGGAGACTTGGACCCTCCGTCACGAAAGCCACGAGGTGGTCACGAGGGTGGAGGGCGCCCCCCCCCCCTAGGGCGCGCCCCCCTGCCTCGTGGGCCCCTCGAAGCTCCACCGACGTACATCTTCCTCCTATATATACCTACGTACCCCCAAACGATCAGATACGGAGCCAAAAACCTAATTCCACCGCCGCAACTTTCTGTATCCATGAGATCCCATCTTGGGGCCTGTTCCGAAGCTCCGCCGGAGGGGGCATCGATCACGGAGGGCTTATACATCATCATCCAAGCCCCTCCGATGAAGTGTGAGTAGTTTACTTCAGACCTACGGGTCCATAGTTAGTACCTAGATGGATTCTTCTCTCTTTTTGGATCTCAATACAATGTTCTCCCCCTCTCTCGTGGAGATCTATTCGATGTAATCTTCTTTTTGCGGTGTGTTTGTTGAGACCGATGAATTGTGGGTTTATGATCCAGTCTATCTATGAATAATATTTGAATCTTCTTTGAATTCTTTTATGTATGATTGGTTATCTTTGCAAGTCTCTTCGAATTATCAGTTTGGTTTGGCCTACTAGATTGGTTGTTCTTGCCATGGGAGAAGTGCTTAGCTTTGGGTTCGATCTTGCGGTGTCATTTCCCAGTGACAAAAGGGGCAGCAAGGCACGTATTGTATCGTTGCCATCGAGGATAAAAAGATGGGGTTTTTATCATATTGCATGAAACTATCCCTCTACATCATGTCATCTTGCTTAAGGCGTTACTCTGTTTTTAACTTAATACTCTAGATGCATGCTGGATAGTGGTCGATGAGTGGAGTAATAGTAGTACATGCAGGCAGGAGTCGGTCTACTTGTCTCGGATGTGATGCCTATATACATGATCATACCTAGATATTCTCATAACTATGCTCAATTCTGTCAATTGCTCAACAGTAATTTGTTTACCCACCGTAGAATACTTATGCTCTTGAGAGAAGCCACTAGTGAAACTTATGGCCCCCAGGTTTCTTTCTCATCATATCAATCTCCATCACTTTATTATTGCTTTGCTTTTTACTTTGCCTTTTACTTTTCACTTTGCATCTCTATACCAAAAATACCAAAAATATTATTTATCATCTCTATCAGATCTCGCTTTCGTAAGTGAGCGTGAAGGGATTGACAACCCCTAAGCGCGTTGGTTGCGTTGAGTTATTGTTTTTGTGTAGGTACGAGGGACTTGCGCGTAGCCTCCTACTGGATTGATACCTTGGTTCTCAAAATCTGAGGGAAATACTTACGCTACTTTGTGCATCATCCTCTCCTCTTCGGGGAAATCCAACGTAGTGCTCAAGAGGTAGCAGTGGTGCACATCGCAATGACAGAGCAACATGTGCCGCTGGCCGCCCCTGGAACGGCAACAGGCGCCGGCACATGAGTCACCGGAGCCTTGAGAACGCGTTGGGGCAGAGAAGGCGCGTCAAGGTCGTGACCGTCATTGTTTTCGAAAAAAACATGGAGGGGATAATATCCCATGAGTTTCCATGAATATACTCATTTCTTGGATGCATCGAGATTGTGGATTGTCAAAATCCTGAATTCTCATGTGAGTTATGAGATTCTATTGATTGTGATATGGTTGTAAAATATTTTTATATAAGAATAAAGAAATAATCAAATGCATACAATCTACATGATATTTTTTTACAAAAAGGGAGTCTATGCACCACACGAAAAATGGAGAAGCAGTGTAAAAAAAGAAAAATTCCATTTCCATTGGGTGGGTTAGCACCTTCTCCAAAGAAAAAATCCTAGAAAGAGAAAACCATTACATCAATGCCTCCTGTTGGCCTCCATTTAAATAATGAGCTTAAGTGGTGCCTCTAGGTCTTTCTATATAGAAATCATTGGTTGCCAATCTGGCCCTCCAAATCCAAACTTTTTTGATTCTCACGACATATATTTGTCGCATAGTGTATTATCTCCTTTCATCTTCATTTGTCATGTGTTGGGTTGAATCATTTCATTTCCATTTTACACGTGATGTGCTAAATCCTTTCATCTCTCTTTGTCGAGTGGCGCTTTGACTCCTTTCAGTGCACCGATACAAATTTCATGAGAATAAAGATGAGGCATTAATTTGAGATATGACCTGAACATCGCCAAAAGCCTCTTTTGGAATACAGACAATATCATCTAGCTCCAACGTTGGACCACAAGAAAGTTAACATTTGACAATGGAATGGAAACAAAAACAGAATTTTTTAATGGAGTGTAATGAAAATAAAAATGGCAGAAACTACAGACATCCATGGCCTGGACCACAAGAACTCCACTCTTCTATCCCTGTATTTCTTTCTCTCTGCTTTGTAAACGACATATTTCTTTCTTTGTTGAATACATAGGCCTGACACCTCATAATAAGGATCAAAGCATAAGCAATCATTTGGTTCGAATTTGTGTGTTACTCACTTACTCTCGCCCTTAGCTAGGGTGCATCCGGTACTCCCTAGTCTGAAACACCCTTGAACTTATTTGCTTGAAGTGTTTTTCTTCAGATAAAATGCCCTTGTCATATTAATTTTCCACAAAGTGATAAGTGGAGAAAGACTTCCACTCCATGAGTTTAGGCCTTCACATTTTCACGTTGCCATGCAAAAGTAGGTAGGAATCTGACGACTGAGACATGAACGCTCTCTCTGTTCCCGGTCAAAGGAAGCAGGAGCAGGAGCAAAGCAGGAGCCTCTCCTTTTTGTAATTCAAGACCATAAGAGTATCTTCAGCCGTTGGCCCCTCAGGAGGCGCTAAAAATCACCCCCTGGGGCGCACCGGCGATAAACCACACGCTGGGGGCGTGATGCCCCCAGTCACGGCGCCCACGTTTTTTTGAAAATATAAATTACGGCACGAACACGGCGCAAATTCAACCAAATTTCGGCGAGTTCGTTCATATTTAAAATATTTTACAAAAAGGAAAAAAAGCTACTAGGTTGCTCCTCGCAGTCTCCCTCGCCGCTCCTTGCCGCCCGCCGCCCTTGCAGATCTACATGCCGAGGAGGCTGTAGAACCGCGTGTAGTGGCCGCCGTCGTCATCGTCGTCGTCGCCGCCTCCGCTACGGCCGCCGTCCCTGCTGCAACCCTCCCCCGGTTGGCGTGGCGGGTTGAACGGTCCGGGGGCGTCCTCGTCGTCGTCGCTGCCGAGGATCACGACGTCGTGCTCGTCCTCGCGCCCACGTTTGCGGGCGGCTATCTCCTCCAGGGCCCGGCGCTGCCGGACCATCTCGTCGCGGAGGTAGTCGTCCCGTGCCCACTGCATGGCGTCCTCGTCGGAGATGCCGCACCAGGCTATCTCCTCGTACTCCGCGGGGAGGCCGGGCTCCGGTTTGGGTGCGACGAGGACGAGGCGGCCAGAGGCGGGGGTGGAGTCGCCGATGCGGACGCCGGAACTGCGGGTGCGCCAGCTGACAGACGTGTCCTAGGGCTCCGGCTTGACGGGCGGAGGCAGGGAGAGCCAGTCGACCGACCTGGCGAGGAGGAGGATGCCCCGGGGTCCATGTGCCTCAGGTCCACGAGCTCTCACGACGGCGAGAGAAGGACGGGGGGAGGGGTACTCCAGCCTCGGCGTGTTGCCGCCCTCGATGTACTCGAGGACGGCTTGCGGCGTGCGGCCGGGCACGCCCCACCATCGGCGCCGCCCCTCTGAGTTGAGCCTGTCGGAGGGAACGATGTTGTTGGTGGCCTCGAGCTGCTCGGCGTGGCGGCGGCGGAAGTATGGCTCCCAGAGCGGGCTGTCGGGGACGTAGCGTGGCCCCTCCCTCGCCGCCGCGGCAGGGAGGCGCGGATTCGCGCGATCCCGCATGCCGCGCCGCCCCGGTCGGCGGCGGTGGCACTGGGACCCCGCCGGCGCTGATTCTCCACGCCCCGGGTACCCGCATGTCCGGCGGGACCAGATACTCGGCCTCAAAAAGGAGCCCAGTTTCATCCTCGTGAAGGTGGCGGCGGCCGAAGCCGTTCGCCGCCGCGCCGTCGCCTGGGAAGCGTTCGGCCATTCTTTGAGCTGGAGACGGCGAGAGGAGAGGGAGGAAGGGGGAGAAAGGTGGCGTCGGTGGTGGAGACTCTATGCGTGCCACCGGCGCGCTGGGGGTCGGCTTTATATAGGCAGAGGCGCCGCGCATACACGTGGCCGCCGCGTTACGCGTGGAATGCGAGGGGACGCGCGTCGTCTCGTTTTCACTGCGCCGCCGGTGAGGCATCAATGGCGGAGGCTGACCGGCGCGGCAGCTTTAGCATTGATTCGCCACGGGAAACGAGGCGATGAGGACGACGAAGCGGCGAGAAGCGAGACTAGTCGCTGGCAAGGAGGGCCCGCGGCTCTTTCGCGCCAAAAACGATTCGCCCGGCGTCCCCGAGCGCCCCCCAGCACGCCGGGGTCGGGTTGGGTCCGCCGGCGCCAATTTCGGCCCGAGCCGATGAAAATTGAGCCTTTGGGGGCGCGACTGGGCCGATTTTTTGGCGTCGGCAGCCGAAAAGTCATCTGGTGGGCCTTGTTGGGGACGCGGCTGGAGATGCTCTAACATTTGTGTCCAACATTAAACATTTGGTGAGAAAAGAACAAAAGCAAAAAACAGCAACACCACCCGTGGTTTTCCTCACCTCTCATGGAAGAGACCATGGGCCGCGGCACAAGCAGACACGCACATTGACATCGCCAGATCAAATGGTGTAGCTGCAGAAATTAAGGAGTAGAAGCAGCGCATGCACACAAGCACGGGGAGAGCGCCTTTGACCTCTGGAGTCTGGACCGCGAGACTTCCACTCCTTCCCTTGACCCCTCTACCCCTATAAATAGACGCCCTTCCTCCAGCCCTTCTCACCACTCCTCTGAATACGGATTGTTTTTAGACGAGGAGCAAAGCAGTAACATCAGTTGTGTCCTGAGACGAGGAAGCTAATAGAGGTTTTGGCTGTGCGGATTGTGCTGATTTGTTTTTTAATCAGTATTTTTCTTGATGGCGTTTGCTTTTCCAGGTGGGAAGAAGTTCGGAGAACATGGCCACGATGGGTGGGGACCGAAGGCAGATGATGGAGGATGCGGCGGAGGACAAGTTTCCCGAAGGGTTACGCGTCCTCGTCGTGGACGACGACCGCGTCTGCCTCATGGTACTTGAAGCCCTGTTGCGCCGCTGTAAATACCAACATGAGTCTCTTGATCCCTCCACTTCGCCATAGTCCATTAGAATCGGGGCCTTGTGATCTATTTGTTTCTCTGTGAATAATGCTTGCCGCTATGCAGCAACGACGGTGATGGATGGAAAGACGGCGCTCAGGATGCTCATGGCGGGGAAGCAGCAGTTCGACCTGGTCATCACCGACGTGCGCATGCCGGACATGGACGGCTTCAAGCTCCTCGAGCTCATCCGCCTCGAGATGGATCTACCCGTCATCAGTACTCTCACTGCTCTCAATCCAAAGTCCAATTTTTGAGTTTTCTATCCATGAGCACTGACAATTGTTTTTAAGAACGTACTTTTACTCCTCAATCTTGTTGATACCTTGAGAGGATATTAATTTCTTTGGGCAGCGGGTGAGATCCTATATATTTAGGACGATTTTATGAAACCACATACACATGCACAAAACCCGCACTCTATTTCAAACCTGGAAGAGTTCTAAAGAACGGGATCCCCACTGAGTCCGAACCAACGGGGTCCCATCTAACCGTTCACTCGTCCGATCGGATGGCGAGTGGGATAGGAGAGCGGAGGTGGAGCAGCACATTAGTTAGTAGGGGACGTAGTGTCGGTTTCTAGCCCAAACCAATGGGATCCTATCAAACCATCCGTCTGATCGGATGGCGACTGGGGTAGGAGAGCGGAGGTGGAGCGACACATGAGCTAGTAGGGGACGCATTGTCAGTTTCTAGCCCAAAACAATGAGATCCTATCTAACCATCCATCCATCAGATCGGATGGATGGTGGGGATGGAGAACAAACATGGATAGCACGTGATTATGAGATCCCAATTGTTGTTTTTAATAATTGGGCTGATAGTGTTTAGTAGGCTAGAGACATGGTCACTCCAATGGCTAATTTGGCCTAGTGAGAGTCTCTGTCACTCCAATGTAAAATAGATTCCACATCCACGCGTTCGATGGGCGTATTTATGGACTATCTAGAATTTAATTTTATAAATGAGTACTTTGGATTAGTGAGACTCTCTATCACTCCTACGTAATGTAGACCCCACTATCCACATGTTCGATGGTTTTATTTATGGACAACTAGAATTTAATTTTATATCATCTCAATTAATTGTACAATCCTATCAATAAGAATGAAAACTTTAATCTATTCATAGTTCATGAAATGACCAAGTTATATTTATTTGTTTTCAAAGCTAATATTAAAATTCGCGTTCTAACAATCACACAAGGTATACGATTGCGCCACACCTGTTTGCTAGGGTTGCAGGAATACTACAATTAAGAAATACCTATATTGTATTCTCTCCAATCCACAATGTAGTGCTTCCTCTATCCACGTGCTTCAACTTTGACCGTAAATTTAAATACCAAGATCGATTGCGGCGGGAGCAAAAATTATATCAGTCAATTCGTATTCGAAAGAAGTTTTCAATTATATAATTTTTTTCTCCCGCCGCAGTTGGTCTCATTGGTTAAATTTATGGTCAAAATTGGACCTGGGAAGCGCGGGCGCACTATATTTTGGAATGGAGGGAGTATTGATATTTTTTTGCGAATTGTATTGATATTATTAAGATTACTACTCATCTTCATTATCCTTAAAGTTGTTACTCCTTATGACAATTTACTCTCAAGAATAGCATGTAAAGTAGCAATGCCCCTTTTAAGTACATACATGAGTAGGTTAACCATGGGTAATACCTACAATACTGCATATTTGTTGACTTTGAATAAGCACACCAATTTGTAGTCAAATTACTTTCACTGAAAGTGCAGCCACAAATACTTATTTTCCTGAATCTCTACTATTATTGCACAAAATTCGTCGAAGATAATTCTTGCCCAATCTCTACCTCGCCCACAGCTGCATGCAATTAATTAGCTATATAGTTAATTACACATGTCAATTGTCCAGACATTAATTTATGGAAACTATCACCGAGCATTGGACGAGAGGACCACGTTAATTATGGAGAGTATCATTCTTTGGACGAGAGTATCATGTTAATTATGAAACGTATCATCGAGCACTGGACGGTAGGACCACATTAAGCATGGACATTATCATGTAGAATATGTATGTCCCCGTGGCAAGCACAAACAATTAGCTATCCGTAATAAAAAGCTATTGACAATGGTGGTTAACGTTTACAAACTAATATGAGTGTGATCACTTAAAATGCTTAGAGCGCTACGTGGGCCGATAGATGTTACCTAGTATGCTAGAGAAACTTGGCTGACTGCCAATAATAATACTTGATCTTCAGGTTCACCAATAGTTAGACATGATGATGTGATTTCCTTGTGTGGAACATGTTGTGATATGGGTTAGTCATTGTGTTACCCTTATTGTTTTAACCTTTGTTTTCGTATCTTCCTATTGAATGTGTGTAATTTTTCCCATTTAGTTTGCATTGAAGAAGAATTATAAAACTGAACATTGAAATGCTTTTCCGTCTATAGGCACTTTGACCAAAACATATGTCCACTTCATAGATTTTTGTGAATTTCTGAATTCTAAATCTAAGTCATTGGTCCTATGGCATGCAGTGATATCCGTTGATTGCGACAAGAAGGTTGTGATGAAGGGGATAGATCATGGCGCGTCCGACTTTATGGTGAAGCCAGTGCGTACCCATGAGCTCAAAAACATATGGCAACATGTTCAAAGGTGGAGAAATCCCAAAGCAATAAACCACATCAGCGATCATGACAATGATGTCCAGAGAGTTCAACCAGCGACTACTGACAAGAGTAAGTACTCGGGGAATAAGAGAAATGTTGGAGATGATTCTAGCGAGAACAATGAGGGCACGCATATATCCGCCATCCACAGAAAGCCCAGGATGACATGGACAATTGCGCTGCATAACAAGTTTCTAGAAGCTATCAACCAGATCGGCCTTGATAGTAAGAATTCACATCTTGTGCCTCATTCATCGACAATGCTGGTGGCTGCTCGATATTTTCATTATAATTTTTATTACATAATTGTAGGGGCTGTTCCAAAAAAGGTATTGGAGCTGATGAATGTGGATCACCTCAGTAGAGAGAATATTGCGAGTCATCTACAGGTTTATTTGCAACCTTTATGCTTAATTTCTATGTTTTTGTTACTATTATTCATAGTCTAACATTTTTTCATATATAAGTGAAAGCTTTTATTTTTTGGGGAACATATCAGTCAAAGCTCTAGTGATGGAACTACCATGATGTGTAATTCTAATTAAGTGTGTCCCTTAAAATGCGAGGCTTATCTCATATAATGCATGCCCCACATTTTTAGGAGTTTTTTTCCCATGCAACATCTTCAGTTCTTATTGTACTCACATGTTTACGTTATTTTTTTCGATGATCATCCATCTTATACCTTGTTATTTTGTCTATCTTTTTATTTCAGAAGTATAGATTGCACTTAAAAAGAGTTAAGTCAAATCCCTCTAGTGATGCATATGAAAGATGGAACTCATCGTACAACATGAACAACAAGGGCAATTTCATGCATAATCACGAACATGGAAGATGGAGTGTGTCCTCTGGCGACACTGCCTCTTGGAGTACAAACAAGTATGGCTCAACGGGTCACTTGGCTCCGCCGATGAACATCCAAAGCAACTTCTACACAGGGTCATACCTCCATGATCGTAGAATGCCAAAGTATGTTGGGAAACTACCGTCAGATGCGAGAAGATTCACAGGTTTTGCTGACCCTCCCGTCAGCCTATACGACAACATACCCAATGAGATAATGTCAGATGAATTTCCATCATTCAATTATAGTAATTCCTATGCTAACATCATGCATGGCAAGATAATGGAGATAAGCAAAGGCAAAACCCCTTCCAATCTTCAAAGTTCATTTGCAAACACAACAGTTGGTGGCGGGAGGTCTCTTGTTGCATCACAGGTGAACTTCCCACATAGCAACCAACTAGAGAGATATGCAATGTCATCTGGCCGGTTGCCTCTGCAAAATGAAAAGGCACCATTCATAAGCAACACCACATAAGTGGGAGGCTTCACTGAGCAGATGGCACCATTCAACATGGCAAGCAACATAAGCTCAGTAGGAACGATGTTGAATGGTAGCTCTACACTTGATGCAAGTAGAACTTCAACTAATGATACTCATCTGGTCAAAAGTGAAAGAACTACTTCGATGCTTCACACCCTTTAGACAGATGATTTCGTCTCATTGACTCAGCTACATGATGGTGGGGATGGAGCTAGCATTGTTCCTATGCAAGAAGGCACACTTAATCAGCAACCTCTTAATGATCATTTGAATGAAATCAGTGCCTTCTCAATGGATGATATATTTTCCAACATGCATGTGGAAGTAAGAACTTTTCTCATTTGTACGAATCTATGTGCTCCATATGAATTGTTGAGTTGGACATGTGTACTTAAATAACACTTTTCTCTCAATGTAGGATTTCACTGGAGATGATGCTATCGTGGAAGAAGCATGATAGTTCTATAAGCTAAGCCGCCCAATGCGTGAGATGGTTGATCAAGAGTATCATGCCCGAGGGGCCTCTTTAAGGCAATAGAGTGCTTTGACAAGTTTGCAAACATAGTGATATGTGTATCCATTTTCATATACCAGTGGTTCTTTGAGATACACTTTGTCTTGCATAACATTGAGAATTGATATGTTCCGCACAACAAGCATAAACACCACCCTTTGGAGACTGTTGTGCCTAATACAAGTCTTATGGTGGAAGCTTTTATAATAGGTTAGCATCCTGATAATCAAAACATTAGTGTTTCTTGAAGCCTATGGTAACAAGGCACACTTTATACCTGGGATAAACTTGTTTCTGGCCCATCATGTTTTTACCTCGAGGTGGAGTACTAAGTGCCATGTGTTACTCTTCATTAGAGCCGTATATTCTTCATCCATAGCTTTTCTTCATTTTTTCACTAGAAGCCACAACTAAAGATGAACCTCATTTAGTATCATCCATAGAGCGAAGGATTGCATGATGTGCTCAATGGAGACATTGGTGGTGGTGGTGGTGGTGGTAGTGGGAGGAGTGTGATCTTGAGAATCCAAGCGTTGTGCTTTAGGGACTCCCTCACCTTCCAATTCTTTCTCTTGGAAGCTTCATAGATGAGTGGGGCAATATCTTTAGGCTTTCGCCCAAGAAGCCAAGGAGAGTCCCAAAAGTGGGTCCTCACACCATTACTAACGGTGATGGTGGTGGAAGCATAGAAAAAGTTGAGGTCCTCCCCATTGCATGGGTTTCCTATTCCCACCCACATCTTGGTGGGATCCTTCCATTCATACCACGACCATCGCAACCGGAGAGCCCTCGTAAACTTGTCTGTGTTGAGGACCCCAAGACCTCCGTACTCAAGTGGCTGGCAAACATACTCCCAATTCCCCTTGCATTTGGCCCCCGTTGTCTTGTCCGAACCGGACCAAAGGAAATCTCTCTCGAGCTTGTTGGCATTGTGAAGTATGGATGACCAACGGGGTGGTGGGGTAGACCACTTGGGATATGATCACGGACATGACAAGAGCCGTACATCCAATGGTGGTGATGTTTTGGCCATCATACTTTGATAACTTGCTTGCAACTTTGTCCACGAGAAATTGGAGATCCATCAACTTTAGCTTCCAAACCGAGAATTTTTTTTGGTAAGCTGGAATTGGAATCCGTCATGGAAAAGTTGGGCCGAACAATTTCACCATATATCTTCGTCCCTTCTCGCGCGGCAGTCATTGCAAAATTCTTTTCGCCAACTTGTCGTCGATTGTTTCCACCACCCACCGTGCTACTTTTGCCTTCTGACTCGCCCCGTCGCTCGTTCCCCTTCCCGATGGCACCCATCACCGCCCCCGTCCCCGCCGCGCTTAGTTTCTACCCCACCTAGAGGCCACGATGGCCGCGTCTAAGAGCTTACTAACGAGGATGGCCTTGACCTGCGCCCTAGAGACTGCGCACAGGACGCACATCTTCAAGATTGATGGGTACAACCTGAACAGGGGCTTCTGCATCGGTAAGTCCATTGAGTCCTCTACCTTCGTCGGCGGCTACGACTGGTGCGTCCGCTTCTACCTGGATGATCATACGGAGGATAACAAACACTGTGTGGCCGTCGGCATCGTGCTCAAGACCAAAGTCACGGAGGTGAGGGTACTCTACGATATGTGGCGGGTCGACCGACAAGGCCACAGGGTCTCAACCACCATGGTTTTCTTTTTCATCGGAAAAAGACCAATCACTTTGCAACTTATCTTCTTAAATGCTAACCCATGAGGTTTGCGGTTTTCTTAGTCACATTGCAAAGTTGGTACATAACTCTGATTGAATTAGAAGAGTCGGATATGAATCAAATCAAGATCACAAGAAGAGGGGGGATGACTTTACTGAATATGTGGAGTTGCGCCGCCGCCGCCCACATCCGAGTTCCCACCTCGCTGCTCCTATAGAATGGCCGCCTCATTTTGCACCACTCTATGCGTTCCTTTCCGCCGAAAGAAAGGGGATAACCGAAGCAGACCTAACGGAGAATGCCGTTAGCTGACAGAACTGAAAACTGACGAAACTGAAAACGGCACCTAACACTGAACACAAAACTGTTAATTGAACTTGACACCTACGACTTCAGACACTAGACTGACAGATGAACAAGACCAAAGTCAAAAGAATGGCTAAATAAGGATACAACCAAAGAAGTAAAACAATACCGATGGAAAAGTCAAATCTCACAAACTTTGATCAAGTTTGTGGAGAAAAATATTTACATCTAGAATGTCAAACATATATCATTAGAATTATCATAAGACGTAGTTTCATAATTCATATATTTGGTATTGTGGACATAAATAGTTTTCTTCATAAACTTGGTCAAAGTTTGAGTTTTCAAAAAATCTATATGCACTACATTAAGGAACGGAGGGAGTACTAGTGACAGGAGATAATCCCATTCCTTTTAAGAAAAAATAGAAAGATGATGAATGCTAGTGGCAGAAATGTGGTTACTTCTTTAAAACTTCTTACTGAAGACCCACACCAAACAACTCCGAACAATAATGAAAAAATGTAAAACACTGAAAACCGGTCAAAAAAAAAAAACTTCCATCAAACACAATGATCTGAGGAGTTGGATCTTACCGACATAACTGAATTTGACAGTATACTGAATACTGAATTTCAAATAATTGAAAAGTTACTCCCAGCATTGAAAAAATGGTCGATCCAAAAAAATATCCAAAATACTGATAAAAACTAAACGCAAAGCCTCCATGTTAAAGCTGAACACTAACCAAATAGACTAGCATTTGAAAGGTTTTCATGCCCCATATTAAATTGTTCTTGACAGTGCCATACATAACCAAACAAAAGATACCTATAAAAGAGAGAAGACACATAGTTCGTCCATCCCGCGGAGCGACATAGATAGATGACATCAGTAAGACATAGATAACAACGACAAAAACTAGAGCATTAACACTTATGGTAATCTTAAATCAGGTTGACGACAACCATCATTTCTAGATTGTCCAATGCACTATTCCTAACAGTGATTAGCACCACTCGGCCAACCTATTTTAGTTCGTTCTCCTCCATGAATTCCTCCCAGCCATCCTTGCTGAATGCTATACGACCATCTGGAAAAAAGGAAGTGAGGAAATAAATATGAAGGCTAAAGAAGTGAAATGAGAAAATATAGATAGTCTAAAAACTGAATGAATGCTAAACTAGCAAACTAACCTACCACTGAAGAAATGAGTACCAGGAGAAAGCTACAGATTACTCACAAAAAAGAGAGGAGAAAGCTACAAATGACCGAACCTGAATAAGACTGAAAATGTCACTGAACCTAATCATGAAATACATAAATCAATAACCGGAGAAAACTTAAGGACATATATATTGAAGAAACCTGGTAGACTGAGGAATGACACTAAAAAAATGCCTACCACCAAAACAAACTGAGAAATAAATATCTAAACTGAAGAAAACTCTGAAAAACTGAAAGAAACCTACAATGAAGATGATTGAAACTGAAAACTAAAAACTGAAACACTGACCAGTCATCTTTAATCTATCTATCTATCTATCTATCTATCTATCTTCTATACCTATACTAATTACAGACTCCCAAGTAATTATCATGTTAATTAGAAATTAGGAACCGTTCATCTGATGGGACCAAGTTATTACGGTCTAGATCTTCTTAAAAAATCTCTTGTTAATTAGAAATTAGAAGCCGTCATCCGATGGACCCAGTTATTACGGGGTTTAGATCTTGCGCAAGAATATCCATCCTAGAAAATCCCACGTTCATGAAAAATAGGAGCAGTACATCTCATGGAATTATCTCTGCTAATCCCAAGCGCACGCCTCCTCTATGCATCTCGCGCACGCCTCCTCCCCACCTCACGTAGAATCTCACTTGCAGGGCATCTCTCCGCCATGGATGATCTGTATTGGCCGTCTCCTCCGTCTGCTGCCGTCGTCAACCCATCCCCTCGCTCTAATCAGTCTTCTTACCGGCGTCAACGATGCCACAGGTCAGCACGGCCTCTTGCCTTCTTTCTCCATCATCTCCCTCGCTACCCACGTTCTTGGAAAAGTCGCCTCTTTCTGTGATTGACGCCGGCCTGCTGCAACAGGACTCTCCTCATCTCCTTTGACACCGCCTTCTGTTTCTCCTCCGGTTGTCTCTCTCCTCCCAAGATTTCTCTTCAATTACAAAAGACATCAATACCTTTCTTCATGATCTCTGTAATGGATTCAGTTCAAATCCATTGCTGAAGAAACTTTCGTTCCAGTCATGATATCATCGATCCATGGCAGACAGATGCCCTGCACGTGAGAAATTGTGATCTCATGGAGGTGCAGCGGAGACGTGCGCTGATTGTTGGCGCCGCCTCGCGCAGCGCCGCTCTTCTTCTACCTTGGTGCTGCCTCTCACAGCTCTCTCTCTCTCTCTCTTTCTCTGGTCGTTTCTCTCTATCTTCTTCTCACAAGAACACAAGAACACACACACACACGCAACCATGGAGAAGACGAACTGGTGCTTTGCCGAGAGGCTCTCCTCCTTGGTGGAACAAGAGACTACATTGTGTATTTTTTTAGCCCACACGGCCTTTACTCATCTGATTCACTCAAAGCAACATATATATACACACAGGAGAATGACCTCACACACGCACTACCCCGGCTGCCCATGCCTGGCCACTAACAGCACAAATCCACGCATGCACCGGCCAGCCGCCACACTCGGCTGCTAACCCACTAACCCATGCGCTAACTAATTCCTAAACTCTCTCCATGATCCATACGGCTCGGCCACCACCTGTGACCACTCCAACTAACATGCATGCACAAACTACTTACCAACCATTCTATCGGCTAGGAGCCTAGGACCCAACAAACCGAACGACCTGCCGGTTCACCCGACTCAACTTGATGCAGTCCATCACGCTCCAGTCTTCGTCACGTCTTGCCGCTTCTCGTTACCTTGCAGTACCTCACATCATCATGAGCATCTCGCCATGCTCGCCGCATCACACGGCCGCCTGGCATTTCGCCTCCTTCGTGCAGAATCAAAGCTTCACCGGCCTACATCACCCTACTACCGTCTAAACTACATGCACATAGTAAAACTAAATACGCGCATACATAAATCAAAATTAAACCTAACATTTTTTCCCGTAATCTTGATTCTCCAATCTCTAATGCGGATCACCCGCCTCCACTTGCAGCATGTAGCAATTTCTCCTTGCCGAGGACGACGCCATCGTAGCGCCGGACCACCCCGTGCACTATCTTGTCGTGGTCGACGCCGTCGCAGCGCCGGACACCACCATGCACCATCTTGTTGTGGTCGACGCCGTCGCAGCGACCATCACAACATCGCCTTCCGCACACAGCGGCCACCTCATGACGTGGACGACACCTTCGCAACGCTGATCATCACGCCGTCTTGCCATGGATGACGCCATCGCGGCGCCGACTACCACGACCTCCTGCCACATGCAGCTGCCATCTCTTGATGTGGACGACGCCTTCACGGCGCCGATCGCCACACCGTCTTCTCCTCATAACGGCCTCGCGCCGTTGAAGCCACCAGCAGCGTCGCGCCACCAGCGGCCTCCTCCTTGCGCCGCGGGCCTCCATCTCGCCATGCTCGCCACATCACACGGCCGCCTGGCATCTCGCCTCCTTTCGTGCAGAACCAAAGCTTCACCGGCCTACATCACCCTACTACCGTCTAAACTACATGCACATAGTAAAACTAAATACGCGCATACATAAGTCAAGATTAAACCTAACATTTTCCCCCGTAATCTTGATTCTCCAATCTCCGATGCGGATCACCCGCCTCCACTTGCAGCATGTCACTAGTAGAAAAAGGGTTAAATGTGAAGCACATTAGTGCCGGTTTGAATTTGAGCCGGCACTAATGCGACCATTAGTGCCGGTTCCAATGGCTAGGCGGGCGGGCATCATTAGTATGTTCGTGGGTAACCTTTAGTACCGGTTCATGCCACGAACCGGTACTAATGAGGCTGTGTCAGGCTATGGTCAGTCTGGGGCCCCCACGAAGACCTTTAGTACCGGTTCATGCCATGAACCGGTACTAGAGTTTATTTGTAAGCTGATTTTTAGTCCCACCTCGCCAAGAGAGAGGCAGTATGAGCGGTTTATAAGCCGTGAGTGCACAGACAATGACGAAGAGTTGCAATGCTCACCTACATGTTGATTAGCTTCAAGCCTTGCGGAATAGCATAGATTAAACTGAGCTATGTGCAGTGCAGTCTACACTATTCCGAATGGCTTGAAGCAAATTAACCAGCATTGCACCTCTTTTTTATTTTTAATAACTTATTTGAACTCCGGACTTTTTTTATGTTCAGTATGCAGCATTCAAAGCGATGTCATCAATTTTCAACATGTTCTGACATCATTTGTTGTTTTTCGGTCATTTACCTAATTGTTTAGAGAGTTAAATGACAGTAAAATTAAAAATCACTACAAAATGAATCCTGAAAATGTTGAAACTTGGCATGGTATCATCATATCACCCGCATAGCATGCGCGAAAGAGTAGAGAGGGTCACTGCAAAAATTGGACGCATTTCGTGTACAAACTGGACATACTCTTTCGGAGTATCAGGGTTTCGGACGAGAACTCATCTGTTACACGGCCACTTCAATGTTTTTTAAACTTATTTGAACTCCGGACTTCTTTTGTGTTCAGTATGCAGCATTCAAAGCAATGTCATCAATTTCCAACATGTTCTGACATCATCTGTTGTTTTTCGGTCATTTACCTAATTGTCAAGTATGCAGCATTCAATTTCCAGAAGAAAATAAATAGAAGAAAAGAAATAATTCACAAAATAAAAAAACTATACAAAAAAATTACTCAAAAATAAATAGAAGAAAATAAATAATGCAGAAAAGAAAAAACTATATAAAAAACTACTCAAAAATAAATAGAAGAAAATAAATAATGCAGAAAAGAAAAAACTATATAAAAAATTTGTTGGCGCGCTGCCCAGTGGGCCTGCCAGACCTAGGGTGTGCAAATGCAGGCCCAGAAGGGCCAGCAGGCTCACAGGGCAGCGCGCCCTAAATAATTAGGCTTAGAAGCCTGCTATATAGAGGAGTTCGAAGAGGTAGCCGCGGCTGGGTTTATAAAACAGTGCGGCTGCCCTTCGCCCGGCGACGTGGGACTAAACTTTGGGGTGGCAGCGCGAGGCCTTTAGTACCGGTTGATGGCTCCAACCAGTACTAAAGACCACCCTTTAGCACTGGTGGAAAAGGGGCCTATAGTCCCGGTTCGTAAGGGCCTTTAGTCCCGGTTCCGGAACCGGGACTAAAGTGTCGGTACTAATACCTCCCCCCTTTAGTCCCGGTTCAATCCAGAACCGGGACTAAAGGCCCTCCACGTGGGCAGTGCGCAGAGCCCAGTCAGGAGACCCTTTGGTCCCGGTTGGTGGCACCAATCGGGACCAATAGGCATCCACGCGTCAACACTTCTGTGGCTGGGGTTTTTGTTTTTTTTTGAAAGGGGGGGGGGGGTGGGGGTTTTGGGGGTTTTTGGGGGGTTAATTTAGGTGTTTCATATATTGTGTTAGCTAGCTATAATTAATAGAGAGAAGTGTCCTCTGTTATGTCCGTGCTTGGTCGACGCTACGTACTATACATACGTATAGAGAGAACTAGACACGCTAGCTAGCTAGTAAGCAAATGAAGAAAATAGAAGATCGTCATGAACATATATGCATACAGAGAGAAGTGATATCGACCACCTCTCCTTCTCCGAGAGATTGGTCGAACAACAAGTTCTCGTATATCTATCTGACACTACCGGCTACATATATACAATAATTATCTCTTACAAATATAATCATACGGACTTAGGGTCCACATAGAATTCTCTGTCTTCAGGGATCACGTGATCAAGAAAGAATGCCGCCAATTCCTCTTGAATTGCTCGCATGCGAGCTGGTGCTAGGAGTTCATCCCGCTTCTGAAACATCTAATTTGAAGAAGGGGGTCAATACATATATATATGAATGAATGAAACTCAACACAAATGATGGTAATAAAATAAAATTGTGAATGCTGTTATTTACGTACTTCATATTGTTCGTTAGAGTACCCGCCCCGCTCACACGTCGTGTGGCGGATGGACTCGCAGATGTAGTATCCACAGAAATCATTCCCTTATTCCTGCCACAACCACTTTACAAGAAATAGAGGTCAATCAAACTGATAAGCAAGAATGCTAAATGGTATTGATGAAACTAGCGCTTGAATCACTAGGAGATGCGCGGAACATGCTACTATAGTACTTACTTTTGGGTGTCTAAATTCCAGCTCCTTCGGCAGTCCCGGAACTGTTTTGGTGAATTTTCTCCAAACCCTGCCGGACAAAGAAAACAATTACTTGATATCAGGAAATGAACAAAGTTGCTGATATGGTGGATAATGATCGATTTAAATTACTTCTTGAGGATTTCAGTCATGTCCGCATACTCCTTGGGATCTTTTCGTTTAGAGTCCAAGACGGTTACTACTCCCTGCTCAAGCTTAATCTCTAGGAGAATATAGTGGAAACTGCACACATGCATAACTCATGAATTACATTACTATAACCTTGACTAATATATAAGGGAAACCGAATACGCACAAGACAGTAACACTCACCTGAAGTTGTAAGGAAAGAGTATTATATCTTTGTTTTGATTTATTACGAACGATCGTAGCAAGTTGGCCTCGGTAGCTGCGACATGAAGTTTAACCTGAGTTGCATCTATGAGATGTGTGTTAATGAACCCAATATCACCGACTTGTCTTTTCTTCAATTCGGCGATCTTCAATCTGCATAATATAGTGAGGATGATTATAAATACATGCAATGAAAGAGCTAAGCTATATAGAGAAACTTAATGACAGAAGTAGTACTACTTACAGACAGTAGCAGGCGACCATTGTTTTATCGAGGGCCAATTGATTAAAAAACTGATAGAACTCCTCAAATGGAACAGGCAACAGATCAATTCCAACGAGGTCATGCTCCTTTTTAACTTTCACATACAAAGTACTCCTCCCCCAGAGTCTCTGCAGATTTTCAAGTACCAATCATGCAATCTTCGCATCATCGTTGATAGAGATCTTTCATCTTTGACGAGAGGCTTCCCGTACTCGTATCTTTGTATCTGCACCTCCATGGGTTCATAATGTACTTCGTCGGGCAGGTAATCTGCAAGATTGCTATAACCGGGCACCATCCTCGGATCATTATCGACGTTGTGGCTAGGCACCTTGAGCGGGGGGCACGATTGCTTCGCTTGTTCGCCGAGCTGGGCAATTTGTTTCCCAGCTCGTCGTTCTTTCAGCCTTTGATCACTGACAGTACTTCCCGACCGCTCCGCTTCGGCAAATTCCTTTCCAATAATGCGGTCATCGTTTCCTTTCGGCGGATCAGACTTCGGTGGTTTTGTCAGGGCAGCCAGAGTGCACTTCACTTTCACCCGATCTACCTTCTCCTCGGGAGGTGGATGTTTCTTTGCTTTCACCCCTTCAAAGAAGTTCCTCACTTCTTCTCGCGCGATCTCGGCGTTCTCCTCCAGGGTCCTCTCATATGGTAACTTCTCTGGAGTCTTCACAGAAGGACCGAATCTGTATGTCCTCCCGCCTCTGGTTGTACTGCTAGACGCCGACCGAGCAGACGGAGTGGTTGTCTTCTTTACTTGCTTAAGAGGCGGAGGAGAAGGACTACGACGCGCCGGAGCAGCTGGAGCGGCGGCAGGTCTCTTCCGCCCTTGCTGACGAGGCGGAGAAGGAGGAGGCTGGCTGCTCGGGCGCGTCGGCGCAGGCGGAGAAGGAGGCGGAGTGCCGCCATGCGCCGGAGAAGGAGCCGGCCGAGGGCCCTGATCGTCACTCGCCGGAGGAGGAGGCGGTGGAGGCGGAGTGCCCTGACTCGCCGGAGGAGGAGGAGGAGGCGGTGGCGTCCAGTTCGGAAGGTTGATGAGCTCCTTCCGCCATAGGCATGGAGTCTTCAGAGCAGACCCCAGCCGAGTCTCCCCTTCACCGGTAGGGTGGTCAAGCTGGAGGTCCTCAAATCCCTCCGTTATCTCATCCACCATCACCCTAGCATATCCTTCTGGAATCGGCCGGCAGTGAAAAGTTGGCCGGGTTCAGTAGGATAAACAGAGCCAACAGCCGCCTTGACCTTCAAATTCATCCATTGCGTCATAAGGTGGCAATTTTGAGACTCCGTTATAGCATCCACGGGATAGCTGGCAGGAGCCGTCAAGGCATGCTCCAGCTGAAGCAGCTCGGTGGAAGCCCCGCTGCTTCTGCGCTGAGATGGCGGGGTAGCTTCGGGGGAGGCTTCGGCAGTACGTTTGATGCGATTTGCTTCTCGTTCCTCTATCGCGTCTACCCTTGCTTGCAGCGCCTGTATTTGGGTCTGCTGCACTTTTTTCCTCCTCTCACGGGATTTGTAACCGCCTGCGTCCGGAAACCCAACCTTCCACGGAATGGAGCCTGGCATGCCTCGTGTCCGTCCAGGGTGCTCAGGATTCCCGAGGGCCATTGTGAGCTCGTCCTTCTCTCTATCTGGAAAGAATGTCCCTTCCTGCGCTGCTTCGATATACTGCTTAAGCTTACTGACTGGTATGTCCATTTGATCGTTCGTCCAAATGCACTTCCCTGTTACAGGGTCCAGTGTTCCGCCAGCCCCGAAGAACCAAGTCCGGCAACGGTCTGGCCAGTTAATTGTCTCTGGTTCGATCCCTTTATGAACCAGATCATTCTCAGTCTTGGACCACTTAGGCCGGGCTACGAGGTAGCCACCTGACCCCGTGCGATGGTGAAGCTTCTTCTTCGCAGCATTTTGCTTGTTTGTCGCCGACATCTTCTTACTCTTTTCTGATGTCTTGTGGGCCACAAATGCGGGCCAGTGAACTCTGATCTTCTCATATCTGGCCTTGAATTCTGGTGTCTCATTATTTTCGACAAACTTATTCAGCTCTTTCTTCCACCTCCTGAATAGTTCTGCCATCCTCTTCAGAGCAAAAGACTTGATTAATTTCTCTTTAACTGGGTTCTCTGGATTATCCTCAGGCGGTAGGGTGAAATTTGACTTCAGCTCAGTCCAAAGATCATTTTTCTGCATATCATTGACATAAGACACCTCAGGGTCTTCTGTAGCCGGCTTAAACCATTGCTGGATGCTTATTGGGATCTTGTCCCTAACCAGAACCCCGCACTGAGCAACAAATGCGCTCTTTGTCCGGAGGGGTTCAATAGGTTGGCCGTGGGGCGCGATTGCTATGATCTCAAACTTTTCATCCGAGCTCAACTTTTTCTTCGAGCCTCGTCTCTTTACCGAAGTTGTGCTCGATTCGGAGGGCTAGAAAAAAGAACAAAGACTTAATTAATATGTGTACATACTAAAACAATGAATGCATCAATCAGCTAGTCAGCATAGGCTTAACTAATATATATACCTGGCCGGACTCGGTTCGGTCACCGGAGCAGTCATCACGGTCTCCTTCTTGCACCGGCATTGGTTCACCGGAGCCGTCCTCATGTTCTTCTTCTTGCACCGGCATTAGGTCACCGTAGCCAGCTTGTTCACCCTCTCCTTCCAGACCATCGGTTTCGTTGAGAAACAACGAGATGGCATCACTTACTTCTGCGATTATGTCCCTCAACAATGCTTCTTTTGTTGCTTCGTCTAGGGTGTTGTCCATAGTTTCTACAAATATTTACAACATGGCAATTATTATTCAAACATGACAGATGGATATATTAGTGCCAAACGTAGAACTAGCTACCTAATCATAGTAAGCTATCGGGAGGGGGTATATATCGACAACGACGACACTACATCTATGTCCCTCGACGACCCTCGTTCCCGATAAAAAAAGAGGAAGAAGAAGAAAAAAAGAGGAGAAGAAAGAATAGAGGAGAAGATCTCTTCAATACTTCCGGCTAATGATGAAGGCATGGATTTCTTCAATACTTTGACACTAGGAAACCTCTCTCTACTTCCGGCTAATAATAAGAAGAAGAAGAAGAAGAAGAAGAAGAAAAGAAAATAAGAAAAAAAAAGAGGAGAAGAAGAAAGGAATAGTGGAGAAGAAGAGAAAATAGAACATATTCTATTTTCTCTTCTTCTCCACTATTCCTTTCTTCTTCTCCTCTTCTTTTTCTTCTTTTTTCTTCTTCTTATTTATTTCTCCTCTTCTTTTCGGTAGAGGAAACCCTAAATAGCTAGCAAGTATCGTGGGTGTGAGATACATGTGGCCTTCGGTGTCGGACACTACATCCACGTCCCACAAGTGACGTGGGCGTCGAAGCCCGCGCCACTTGTGGGATGTGGGTGTAGTGTCCGACACCGACGGTACATGTATCTCACACCGACGATACTTTCTATTTAGGGTTTCTCCTCTACCGCTCCTCGACCTCTCGACGACCCTCGTTCCCGATAAAATAAAGAGGAAGAAGAAGAAAAAAGAAGAGAAGAAAGAATGGAGGAGAGGACTTCCTCTTCTTCCTCTCCTCTTCTTCTCCCTCTTCTTCCCCTTCTTCCTCGCCTCTCTCATGAATGTCCGGCGTTCTCGACCCCCCCCCCCCACGCGTCGAAGAAAAAAAAGAAGAAAAAAAAAAGAGGAGAAGAAGAAAGGAATAGAGGAGAAAAGAGAAAATAGAATATATATTCTATTTTTCTCTTCTTCTCCTCTATTCCTTTCTTCTTCTCCTCTTCTTTTTCTTCTTTTTTCTTCTTCTTATTTATTTCTCCTCTTCTTTTCGGTAGAGGAAAGAATAGAGGAGAAGACTTCCTCTTCTTCCTCTCCTCTTCTTCTCCCTCTTCTTCCCCTTCTTCCTCGCCTCTCTCATGAATACATATACATGTACAGTATATATGAACAAAAAAATATATCAATACATCCATCGATATCATTCCATACATACATATACATCTACATTATATATGAACAAAAAAATATCAAAATTCATCATACATACATGTACAGTATATATGAACAAAAATTATAAACTTTCTCCCCAACTCATACATACATACATACATCTACATCATATCAATATTTTGCAAATTATGGAGCAGGAAAGGAAGGAAGGGGGGAGGATGGGGCGGTAGCTACCTCTCCCGGAGGGATCGGGGAGGAGACGCGGGCGGCCGGCGTCGGGGGCGACGGCGACGAGGACGGGCTCGGGGTCGGCGAGGGCGAGGGCGACGGCGGGGCGTGCTCGGCGGCGGCGGACGGGCTCGGGGGCGCAGGGGGTGCTCGGGGGCGGCGGATGGGCTCGGCGGCGCAGGGGGTGCTCGGGGGTGGCGGACGGGCGGCCGGCGACAACGGCGAGGCAGGGCGCGCTCGGGCGCGGGGCAGGGGCAACGGCGGCGACGGCGAGGCGAGCAGAGGGGCAGCCTGGCGGCGACGTCGGGGCGGGATCGAAGAAACTGAACCAAAATTTTCTCAAGTGTGGCTTATATAGACGGAGCATTGGTCCCGGTTGGTGGCACAAACCGGGATGAATGCCTACCTATAGTCCCGGTTGGTGCCACGAACCGGGACCAATGGCCTTCGCTGCCCCGAGCCCAAAAGTTTAGTCCCACATCGCTAGCTGAAGGGCGCCGGCACTGGTTTATAATCGCTGGTGTGCCCACCCATTCGAGCTCCTCTCTAATGCAGGCTTTCGGGCCTAAACTTGCTACTGCCTGTGGGCCTATTGGGCCTTCTGCGGGCCTGAATCCTGACCCATGTAGGGTTTCTAGTCGTATTTAGGCCGTGGAGGCCCAGTAGGAGGCATTTTTTTTGGTTTTTTCTTTTTTATTTCTATATTTTTTTGGTTTTTTATTTTTTTTATTTCTACTTAAAACTAAATACTTACAGTTTTTTAGTGATTTCTTTTTGCTTTTAGGTCACAAAAATTATAAACTTTCTGTTAGTGCCATTAGTTTTAAATTTTAAATAGTTTAAATTTGAATTTTTAAAAATTTGTGTGAATCACTAGTTTATGAATAACTTTACTATAAAATTAGAAATTTTTTCTTCTTTGCTATTTATTTTTTATTTATATTTATAATTAAATACTTATAGTTTGATTTTAGGTCACAAAAATTATATTCTTTTTGCTATTGTAGAATATTATAGTTTTATTTTAGTTGATCATAACATAATATTTTAATTGATTGTTTTTATTTTCATAAAAGTTTTGTAGTTTATTTTGTTTGCTATTAATTCATTCTTCGAGCTAAATGACTCTGAAATTGGAAAGCATTTCAAAATAAACTCTGAAAAGGTTGAAAGTTGGCATGGTATCATCATTTCACCCACATAGCATGTTCCAAAAAGTAGAGAGGGTTACGACAAAAACTTGATGCACTTCGTGTACAAAATGGACAATCACTTTCGAAGTATCAAAGTTTCAAACCATAAGACATGAAAGCATTTCAAATGAACTCTGAAAAAGTTGAAAGTTGGGATGGTATCATAATTTCACCCACATAGCATGTGCATGTACAAAACGGACAATGGTAGCATGTTCGTCTGTTACAAATTTGGCATGGTATCATCATAATAGTTGCGGGAGAAAGTATTCACTTTTTCTTCGCTTGTGTCATTTGCTTATTGCGCCCTAACCATGGATAATCTTCATTGTTTATCAGGATGCTTGGGTCAGCCTTGACATTGAAGGGAGGAATTTCATGAAACTTTTCATAATCTTCAGACATGTCTGTCTTGCCGTCCACTCCCAGGATGTCCCTTTTTCCTGAAAGAACTATGTGGCGCTTTGGCTCATCGTATGATGTATTCGCTTCCTTATCTTTTCTTTTTCTCGGTTTGGTAGACATGTCCTTCACATAGATAACATGTGCCACATCATTGGCTAGGACGAACGGTTCGTCAGTGTACCCAAGATTTTTCAGATCCACTGTTGTCATTCCGTACTGTGGGTCTACCTGTACCCCGCCGCCTAA
Source organism: Triticum urartu (assembly GCF_003073215.2). Classification (NCBI taxonomy): domain Eukaryota; kingdom Viridiplantae; phylum Streptophyta; class Magnoliopsida; order Poales; family Poaceae; genus Triticum; species Triticum urartu. Next base: position 682,299,018 of record NC_053028.1, read on the forward strand.
CAGATTGACCCATTTGCACTTAAACAAAGGGACCTTAAAATCAGGTCCGTAGTCAAGTTCCCATATGTCCACTATGTAACCACAATATGTGTCCTTTCCGCTCTCGGTTGCTGCATCAAAGCGGACACCGCTATTTTGGTTGGTGCTCTTTTGATCTTGGGCGATCGTGTAAAATGTATTCCCATTTATCTCGTATCCTTTGTAAGTCAATACAGTCAAAGATGGTCCCCTGGACAACAAGTACAACTCATCACAAACAGTGTTGTCACCTCTGAGACGTGTTTTCAACCAACTGCTGAAAGTCCTGATGTGTTCACATGTAATCCAGTCGTCGCACTGCTCCGGATGTTTGGAGCGCAGACTGTTCTTGTGTTCATCAACATACGGGGTCACCAACGTAGAGTTCTGTAGAACTGTGTAGTGTGCTTGAGACCAAGAATATCCGTCCCTGCATATTATTGAGTCTCTTCCAAGAGTGCCTTTTCCAGTCAGTCTCCCCTCATACCGCGATTTAGGGAGACCTATCTTGTTAAGGCCAGGAATGAAGTCAACACAAAACCCGATAACATCCTCTGTTTGATGGCCCATGGAGATGCTTCCTTCTGGCCTAGCGCGGTTACGGACATATTTCTTTAGGACTCCCATGAACCTCTCAAAGGGGAACATATTGTGTAGAAATACGGGCCCTAGGATGACAATCTCGTCGACTAGATGAACTAGGACGTGCGTCATGATATTGAAGAAGGATGGTGGGAACACCAGCTCGAAACTGACAAGACAATGCGCCACATCACTCCTTAGCCTTGGTACGATTTCTGGATCGATCACCTTCTGAGAGATTGCATTGAGGAATGCACATAGCTTCACAATGGCTAATCGGACGTTTTCCGGTAGAAGCCCCCTCAATGCAACCGGAAGCAGTTGCGTCATAATCACGTGGCAGTCATGAGACTTTAGGTTCTGAAACTTTTTCTCTGGCATATTTATTATTCCCTTTATATTCGACGAGAAGCCAGTTGTGACCTTCATACTGAGCAGGCATTCAAAGAAGATTTCTTTCTCTTCTTTCGTAAGAGCGTAGCTGGCAGGACCTTTATACTGCTTCGGAGGCATGCCGTCTTTTTCGTGCAAACGTTGCAGGTCCTCTCATGCCTCAGGTGTATCTTTTGTCTTCTCATACACGCCCAAGAAGCCTAGCAGGTTCACGCAAAGGTTCTTCGTCACGTGCATCACGTCGATTGAGGAGCGGACCTCTAGGTCTTTCCAGTAGGGTAGGTCCCAAAATATAGATTTCTTCTTCAACATGGGTGCGTGTCCCTCAGCGTCATTCGGAACAGCTAGTCCACCGGGACCCTTTCCAAAGATTACGTAGTGTAAATCATTGACCATAGCAAGCACGTGATCACCGGTGCGCATGGCGGGCTTCTTCCGGTGATCTGCCTCGCCTTTGAAATGCTTGCCTTTCTTTCGACATTGATGGTTGGTCGGAAGAAATCGACGATGGTCCAGGTACACATTCTTCCTGCATTTGTCCAGGTATATACTTTCAGTATCATCTAAACAGTGCGTGCATGCGTGGTATCCTTTGTTTGTCTGTCCTGAAAGGTTACTGAGAGCGGGCCAATCGTTGATGGTCACGAACAGCAACACCTTAAGGTTAAATTCCTCCTGTCTGTGCTCATCCCACGTACGTACACCGTTTCCATTCCACAGCTGTAAAAGTTCTTCAACTAATGGCCTTAGGTACACATCAATTTCGTTGCCGGGTTGCTTAGGGCCTTGGATGAGAACTGGCATCATAATGAACTTCCGCTTCATGCATATCCAAGGAGGAAGGTTATACATACATAGAGTGACGGGCCAGGTGCTGTGATTGCTGCTCTGCTCCCCGAAAGGATTAATGCCATCCGCGTTTAAAGCAAACCATACATTCCTTGGGTCCTTTGCAAACTCATCCCAGTACTTTCTCTCGATTTTTCTCCACTGTGACCCGTCAGCGGGTGCTCTCAACTTCCCATCTTTCTTTCGGTTCTCACTGTGCCATCACATCAACTTGGCATGCTCTTCGTTTCTGAACAGACGTTTCAACCGTGGTATTATAGGAGCATACCACATCACCTTCGCAGGAACCCTCTTCCTGAGGGGCTCGCCGTCAACATCACCAGGGTCATCTCGTCTGATCTTATACCGCAACGCACCGCATACCGGGCATGCGTTCAGATACTTGTATGCACCGCGGTAGAGGATGCAGTCATTAGGGCATGCATGTATCTTCTCCACCTCCAATCCTAGAGGGCATACGACATTCTTTGCTGCGTATGTACTGTCGGGCAATTCGTTATCCTTTGGAAGCTTCTTCTTCAATATTTTCAGTAGCTTCTCAAATCATTTGTCAGCCACAGCATTCTCTGCCTTCCACTGCAGCAATTCTAGTACGGTACCGAGCTTTGTGTTGCCATCTTCGCAATTGGGGTATAACCCTTTTTTGTGATCCTCTAACATGCGATTGAACTTCAGCTTCTCCTTTTGACTAATGCATTGCGTCCTTGCATCGACAATGACCCGGCGGAGATCATCATCATCAGGCACATCGTCTGGTTCCTCTTGATCTTCAGCAGCTTCACCCGTGGCAGCATCATTGGGCACATCGTCTAGTTCCTCTTGATCTTCACCAGCTCCCCCCGTTGCAGCATCACCGTATTCAGGGGGCACATAGTTGTCATCGTACTCTTCTTCTTCCCCGTCTTCCATCATAACCCCTATTTCTCCGTGCCTCGTCCAAACATTATAGTGTGGCATGAAACCCTTGTAAAGCAGGTGGGAGTGAAGGATTTTCTGGTTAGAGTAAGACCTCGTATTCCCACATTCAGTGCATGGACAACACATAAAACCATTCTGCTTGTTTGCCTCAGCCGCATCGAGAAACTCATGCACGCCCTTAATGTACTCGCGGGTGTGTCTGTCACCGTACATCCATTGCCGGTTCATCTGCGTGCATTATATATAATTAAGTGTCCAAATTAATAGAAGTTCATCATCACATTAAAACCAAAGTGCATACATAGTTCCCATCTAACAACATATAGCTCTCCAGAGCATCTAATTAATTAAACCATACATTGAAACTATGTAAAACATTTCAATGCGAAAACAAATGCGATCATAATCGCAACCAAGGTAACAATTGATCCAACGGCATAATGATACCAAGCCTCGGTATGAATGGCATATTTTCTAATCTTTCTAATCTTCAAGCGCATTGCATCCATCTTGATCTTGTGATCATCGACGACATCCGCAACATGCAACTCCAATATCATCTTCTCCTCCTCAATTTTTTTTATTTTTTCCTTCAACAAATTGTTTTCTTCTTCAACTAAATTTAACCTCTCGACAATAGGGTCGGTTGGCATTTCCGATTCACATACATCCTAGATAAATAAAATCTATGTCACGTTGGTCGGCATAATTTTCATAAACAATAAATGAACCAATAGTTATAAAGATAATATACATACCAAATCCGAATCATAGACAGGACGAGGGCCGACGGGGGCGGATACCAAAACCATCGCACTATATAAGATGCAATAATAAATGTAAAAAAATGATACAAGTATCTATCTAAACATACAAGTAAGAATATTTTTCCTTTCAGAAAGAAGATAAGAACAAGAGGCTCACCACGGTGGTGTCGGTGATGAGATCGGCGCGGGTGATCGACGGCGGTGAAGACGGGGACGGGGCGTGACGGACCGCTAAATCTAGACAAATCTCGAGGAAAATGGAGCTTGGAGGTCAAGCTTCGAGAGGAGAAAGCTTAAGTAGTGTGGCTCGGGCATTCCATCGAACACCTTGTGTGCATAGGAGGTGAGCTAGAGCACCACCAAGCCCTCTCCCCCTCGGCCAGAAAAAAATAGAGCAGTGTGCTCTGCTCTTATGCGAGGGGGTATATATAGGCACCTCATTGGTCCCGGTTGGTGGCATGAACCGGGACTAAAGGGGAGCCTTTGGTCCCGGTTCAAGCCACCAACCGGGACCAATGGTGGTGGGCCAGGAGCGAGGCCCAATGGTCCCGGTTCGTCCCACCAACCGGGATCAAAAGGTCCACACGAACCGGGACCAATGGCCCACGTGGCCCGGCCGGCCCCCCGGGCTCACGAACCGGGACCAATGCCCACATTGGTCCCGGTTCTACACTGAACCGGGACTAATGGGCTGAGCCGGCCTGGACCATAGCCCTGTTTTCTACTAGTGTAGTACCGGTTGGAACCACCAACTGGTACTAAAGGCCTGCTCTTCCCGCCTCTTGGCCTGGCCAAAGTTGGCCTTTAGTACCGGTTGGTGGCTCCAACCGGTACTAAAGGCCTCTCCTATATATACAACACTTACAAAAATTCAGTTAGATCTCCCCACTTCTTTCGTCTCCAACCTCTCGCGCACCGCTCGAACCCGTCCTCGCCGCCCGTCGTCCGTCGTCGTCGTCGCTGTCCCCGCCACCGCCCGTCGTCGTCGCCGTCTCGCGCCGGCGCCCCGAACGCCGTGCGCCGTCGTCCATCGTCGTCCCGCCGCGGTCCCGTACGTCTCTCGCTCTCGCGTATACCCGCCGCGCCGCCGTCCGTCGTCGTCGCACCCGGCCCGTATGGCGGCGCCCCCGCCCGTACGTACGTCACCGCCCCCGCCCCGTACGCCGGTGCCCCCGCTCGTACGTATGGGGTGGCGGCGTACGGGGCCGCACACATACACACATACACACACATGCATATATACGTACACACTACACACACACACACACACACATTTTTTTACTTATTTTCTGTTTTTTTAGAAAAGTTAATTAGATGATCGAATGTTTGATTAATGTCGAATGTTAGATGAATTAGCTAGATAGAAAATTGTCGAACTAGAGATTTGAACTAGTTGAATAATTAATATAACTAGTTTATTTTTAGTAAGAAAATTATCGAACTAGTTTATTTAGGTATATGAGATTTGAACTAGTTCAATAATTAATATAACTAGTTTATTTTTAGTAATAAAATTGTCGAACTAGTTTATTTAGGTATATGAGATTTGAACTAGTTCAATAATTAATATAACTAGTTTATTTAGGTATATGAGATATGAACTAGTTCAATAATTAATATAACTAGTTTATTTTTAGTAAGAAAAATTAGGTATCTGAGATTTGATGATCTAATTAAAATATTATTTGTTAATGAGTTTTTCTGTTTATTTAATTTTTTATATATTTTGAGTTTATATAAGTGTTAGATTAATGTCGAATGTTAGATGAATTAGATAGAAAAGTTAAATATATAGTAATGTCAATTGTTAGAGATGAATATAGTTAGATATATTAATGTCAAATGTTAGATGAATATATATTTGGCTAGATATTAATTAATGTTAGATAGTAATAGGTGTTTAATGTTTCACATATATGAACATAGGAAATGTCATCTGACAACGAAAAAGATTTCATTATGTGCGAACACTGTGAAGACCAGCGCGGCCTGTGCGACAGAAATTTCCTTGTTGATGGTAGGCGCTTCAGCATCAAGCTGGATGAGACATTCGAAGTTGATACAGTAAGTCACTTTGTCAATTATTATTTGAATGCAAAACTTATGCTTCATTTGCTTCAACTTATAATTTTAAATTTTCACTATTCTACTAGTGCATCCCCTGCCATGCAAGAATTTTTGTCTTGGATAAGATAGGTTTTAGTGCTATAGATGATATGGAGGTAAAGAGAGTTTACTTGAAGACGGAGCATGGGTATACTTTCAACGTCAAATTATATAATGGAGACATATACACCCATTTTGAATGCAAAACTTGGCAAGCACTATGCAAGACTTATGCATTTGAGCCTGGTATGGTTGTAACCTTTGATATTCGTCCGGAAGATGATATTGAAGGTAATATAGACATCCGGGTCAATGTGCAAACGCCTCCAGTTCTACCATTATGTGAGTTTTTCTCAACCATGCATGCATATGTTTATGTCTTTGATACAGTTTATTCAAAAATAGTTGACAACTAATTTGTATTGTCAGCTTATTTCGGTTCAAGCAAACATGTCCGGCGCTTGGTAGACAGGACCTACTACTGCCCCGGGGCTCAACTAAACTGCGAGGAGATAAGTCATTATGTTTCATGGCTTGAGGATCTTAATACTGTCAAGACAAAAAAAATTCCTGAACTTAGAAATGTTAGTACTCAAAACGTGCGACCAATGGTGATCGTATTGAACTACGGTCACATCCATAATCGAAAGATGGTAAGATTTTAACTATTTGTCCTCAATTAGTGCATCTTTTGCATACATTTTTTTGAAGCTAAACTTTCATTGCTTAGTATATTAATTACTATACGATGTTCTTCAACAGGGACTTCCGATAACAGTTGTGCCTCAGTGGATCGAGACTAAAGGTGACATGTCAATGGTTAGCTTACGGCCAAGATATCCTACATTGCACATGAGTGCATTCAGGATTTCTGAAAGCGAAGAATGCTTAATAGTGAAATATTGGAGCAAAATTGTTAACGATCGCAGAGAAGTACTAGGGGGCAGCAAGGAGAAGCGCAACCCAAGATTAGGAGACAGATTCATCTGCATGCTCCAGTATGATGAATCAGGAGAGCTATGCATGTTCTATGCTATTCTATCTGAGAGGGAGCAGCACTAGTTCATGCTCTTAATTAGTGTCTCATGTCCGTGTCCTGAACTTCGATGTTGGTGATGATTATGTTGAACTCGATGATATCTTTGCTTCTGTTACAAAGTGAATGTTTCCTCTTTAAGCTAGCCAGTGTTGGTGATGATTAGATAGCTAGCGATAATGACTATGATGATTAAATAGTGGTAATTAGACGAATACGATGATTTTTAGCTAGCTAGAGTTTATTTATTTATTAATATGCGATGATGATGATGATGATGATGATGACGACTACAACTCATTATAACGTAAAACAATCCTAAATTAAATTGATAACACAAATTGAATTGAAAAATACAAAATAAAACAAAAACCCACAAACATTTAGTACCGGTTGGTGTTACCAACCGGTACTAAAGGGCTCCCGGCCCCCGGAGCTGACTCGTGCCACGTGGTTTCCCCTTAGCACCGGTTCGTGCTGAACCGGTACTAAAGGGGGGGGGGCCTTTAGTGCCCACACTTTAGTGCCGGTTATGGAACCGGCACTAAAGGGCCTTACGAACCGGTGCTATTGCCCGGTTCTGCACTAGTGTGTAGCAATTTGTCCTTGCCGAGGACGACGTCATCGCAGCGCCGGACACCCCCGTGCACTATCTTGTCGTGGTCGACGTCGTCGCAGCGCCGGACACCACCATGCACCATCTTGTTGTGGTCGACGCCGTCGCAGCGACCATCACAACATCGCCTTCCGCACGCAGCGGCCACCTCATGACGTAGACGACACCTTCGCAACGCCGATCATCACGCTGTCTTGCCATGGACGACGTCGTCGCGGCGCCGACTACCACGACCTCCTGCCACATGCAGCTGCCATCTCTTGATGTGGACGACGCCTTCACGGCGCCGATCGCCACACCGTCTTCTCCTCATAACGGCCTCGCGCCGTTGAAGCCACCAGCAGCGTCGCGCCACCAGCGGCCTCCTCCTTGCGCCGCGGGCCTCCATCTCGCATGGAATCCACCATGTCGTCGCCGCCGCAGCCAAGCCGGCCACCATAGCCGGCAGCAACGCCGTCGCTGTCACGGATCAACAAGACTCTGATGCCAATTGTTGGCGCTGCCTCGCGCACGCACTACCCCGGCTGCCATGCCTGGCCACTAACAGCACAAACCCACGCATGCACGGGCCAGCCGCCACACTCGGCTGCTAACCCACTAACCCATGCACTAACTAATTCATAAACTCTCTCCATAATCCATACGGCTCGGCCACCACTTGTGACCACTCCAACTACATGCATGCACAAACTACTTACCAACCATTCTATCGGCTAGGACCCAACAAACCGAACGACCTGCCGGTTCACCCGACTCAACTTGATGTAGTCCATCACGCTCCAGTCTTCGTCACGTCTTGCCGCTTCTCGCGACCTTGCCGTACCTCACACTCACAGCATCATGAGCATCTCGCCATGCTCGCCACATCACACGGCCGCCTGGCATCTCGCCTCCTTCGTGCAGAACCAAAGCTTCACCGGCCTACATCACCCTACTGCCGTCTAAACTACATGCACATAGTAAAACTAAATACGCGCATACATAAATCAAGATTAAACCTAACTCTGATTAGGGTGAGGGAGATGGCTGGTTGACGGCAACAGATGGAGCAGGTGGCCGATAGAGATTGCCCACTAAGGATGGATGGCCTTGACGTGAGAGTTTGTGCGTAATCTAATCTGATGGAGGTGCAGAGGAGACCTGCGCAAGAAGCGAACAGGAGGTGTGGCGTGTGCGTGTGCGTGTACGTTTATCTAATGGCTAGATCTTTCTGCTATGGATGTTTATCGTCTGGCAGAAGAGCTAAATATACCCAGCATACACATTGAGACGGACTACCGCGAGATCGCCTGTAAGCTTCAGAGTAAAGGGAAGGATTTGTCGCCGCTGGGACCGATCGTTGAGGAAGTCAAGCATCTGCTTGCATCGCGAGAGAGATGGAAGGTGTCGTGGGTTAGACGAGAGGCAAACAGGGCCGCTCACTTAGTAGCTAGAGAAGCTGTGACAAATAAGCTAGACTCTGTGTGGCGATTTGTGCCCCCAGATTTCATATTGAATGTGGTTTCGGACGAGATCCCCACATGGAATGATTAAATAAAGGTTGTTCTTTAGTTTCAAAAAGAAAAAATTCTTCCATGATCTTCTTGACGTTTCAGCTCAGTTATCAATGTTCCAATAGCCGGTAAAATATTCTGTAGAATTTATAGCAGACTCAAGCACGACTCTTACCATTGTGCTCACCTCCCATGGACTCCTTCCGTGCAGGAGCTAGCTACACACACCATAGTTCTTCTCTCCCTTCTATCTGATTGGACTACCACGCAGATATACCTCAACCTCTCTCCCGTGTGCATGTATTGGCCATGATTTACCCATAGCTTGGACCAATCAACGGCTGCATAGAAATTTAGCACACATCCAGTGCCAATTGCTAGCCATCGCTTGCACCAGTCCGTCCAATAAGGTCTTCAAGGAGCAATACTGCAGTAGGTTCTCCTTATTTGGGGATTTTTATGTTCTCCATCCTGCAGTTTCAGACATGGTCTCTAATGAGCATGTACAGTCTAGGTTTCTGTTTTGGGGAGATTATGGTGGCAGGCGTTCATTAGTTTCATACATTTGTCACTCTTACATATGTATTACTGAGATGATTTTTGTAGGTGATATTTAATCCAATTAGGGGATTCATGACCAAAGATGTACACGTACTTTCGTGCAGTGAACTCAAGCATCCCTTCTAAGTTTTTTTTTGTAGGGGACCTTCTATAAGTTTATTGGATAGGGGATAAGTTGTTTTGTAGGATTACTTGGTTTGTTCAATCTACTTCTCGGTATTTCTTTACAACCAAAACACTACGGTTCTATTAACTTGGATCTGTTCTTTCAATTTTATGGCCGCACAGTGATCTAATTAGACACATGCATATCGCAGAAGCACGAAATATGCTGTTCGAATGGTATTCTTTTTAATAGCAATCTTTGCCTAATGGAGCGTATACGCGTTCAGGAGGTCAAGAAGGCGACGTTGCGACAATATTTATTCGAAGCAACAAGGGACATCAAAAAATGATGCTCAATTTAACTTCTTGGTAGTTCTTCCCCATATATTTTTTACTACATGGTAATTTAATGGCATTCTTTTTCTAAATTGATTTACTATATGTGAGTTGATTTATGTACAGTCTACGTGTTCTGTTGTATGGTGCTAGCACTAGCGGCTATGTAATTAAGATCTGATTAGTAATACCAAGAAACTGCAAATAAATTTATATGTATTCACTGCTTCCATGACTTTAATAGACAAGCCAAAAAAGAGCCTGCAAAACAAAAACTAGCACGCATTGTGCGCAGATAAAGTTCAGTCTCTATTTCTTTCCTGAAGCAGAAATATGGCCTTGCATGCATGCATTTCCATTTCATATAATCGTAAGAATCATGTTATATGATCTAATACCTTATATATAAATGGAAAGGAGGAAGATATGACTAAACTAATTCTGGCATCATCTTGGATGGCCAATGTCTTTGTTTTACAGAGACAGGATGATTATGCAACTATTCCACGTACCACCTTTGGTGCTACAGTTTTTGTTCAACAGGCAATCAAACAGCTGTGCAAAACTTTGGACTATTCATGTGCGGTTTGATCAGTAGCATCATACATATTGTACAACATTTGTCACATGTGTAGCACCACTCGGATAATTATGAAGAGATCCATGGTATGTAAACTTTGAATCCTCTTAAGTTCCTGTATACCAGATTTAACTCAGTTTTTTATTTTGCATGACCCAATTAATGCCAATTAAATATGATCAACTCAAAAAGCACAGTAGGGGAGTCATTTTTTAATTCCGGTGATATTTTAATTAAAGGCGTACTTTGCTGAATTTTGTGCAATAGTTCATTATTTATGGCAGCTCTTATTCTTTTCTATTCTTAGGTGAGGTCAATTTATAATGGACGAACAAATAGGATGTTTGTCTATAAATCTATATAGATGGTTGGACTTGAAATTATTATGTCTTTGTATGAAATGAAATTCTTTTTATGTATGTGCACATCCTCGATTATGCATCACATCCATAATTAAATGAAACTATTTGTTCGTACACAACAATTTGGGTTGGAATGACCACATGAGCCTGTTTTTTTACATGGCATAATGTTCTGCTTCTACACTTCTGCAAGAATGCTAAAATAATGTATTGTTCTTTCTTTGTAAATATTTATTGATGCAAACAGACCACTTTGTCCGATCGGCATATGAGATCATGGATCAATATATTTCCAAAATATCCAAGTTAAACCGAATCTCTTTGATAATTTTCTATAATTTTCTTTTTTCAAATAAATATTTGCTTTTGCACATTATTGTGGGCCGAATGGACTAACGACATCGACCATATGTACTAGAACTCTATAAAATTCGGCCAACGGCCCTTTGATAGATTTCTTTAATGGCAAACGAAGTATAAACATATTGGGTGAATGTGCTAACACTTTTAGAAAAACTGATCAATATCACATTTTTCATGTTGAATCATTACTTTTTGTGATCTTAGAACTACTTTTTATACAGTATTTTTTCTTTTTATGCATATGATATATTGTAAACGAAGTAATATATTTGTTTATTCTTTTTGATGTTGAGTGAGTGTATTTTGGGTGTTTATACATTTTGTTCCTTTATTTTGACTTCTAACCATTGTCTGCATAGCTAAGTATCGCATTGGTGTCTTTGGTTGTTTTGTCTATGAAAGTGCTATTTAGTATTTTAGCTGTGCATTTTTATCATGATGGCACATGCAGTAAAATCGTAGTTTGTACCACGTTCATTAGAATTGTCCTTTTTTAATGATTAGCTATCACATGGTGTCGGACTACTTGCCAGCTATATTGTCAGTTGATTGGACATAGATAATGATTTACAACTTCATGTGCCATGTGTACATGCGTCAGGTATGTGTAATAGTGATCCATCTCGCCATGGAGCGTTGGTGTTTGACAGAATCTAGGAGAAGTTACAAAAGGAATACTTCCTCCATTCTACAATGTAGTGCTTTCTCTATCCATGTGCTTCAATTTTGACCGTAAATTTAAGTATCAAGACCGATTGCGGCGGGAGCAAAAGTTATATCAGTGAATTCGTATTCGAAATAAGTTTTCAATTATATAATTTTTTCTTCCGCCGCAGTTGGTCTCGTTGGTTAAATTTACGGTCAAAGTTGGACCTCAGAAAGCGCGGACGCACTATATTTTGAAATGGAGGGAGTACTTATGAACGTGTCTATGGTTGCTGCATGGTCTTCCTTCGGGTTGATTAAGTAGTTCCATTATAGCATTACTCTCTGCTTAACTGGGTTCTTAATTAAATTCTTCTTTTATTTCATCACAATTGCTTGTGGGCATCCATTATTCAAATTTTCAATCATATTCAATGCTAAAGTGGCAAACTCAACTGAAAATTATTGAAGATACCAAATAAGCGATACTGTCTTGGTTATATATGGCTGGTCACAAATAGTGGAAAAGTTGTTAGAGCAATAATTTTGATACATGTACTACAATCCATCATTTAAAGAAAGCTCACATATAGCACTAAATTTTTTTAAACCTAGCCCGTGTGAAAGCACGGGTTGACGACTAGTATAACTATATTTTTTGCATGGTAATACGTCTCTCATTCATATCATAAAGAACAAAGTACAAATCACGTAAAGACCGACATGACAATACTGAAAAGATAGTAGAACATCTCTGAGCTTGACACCAACGCTCGTCAACTGCTTCTGACACCACCACAGCAGCCACCGAAAAAAAGAATGATGAATCACCACCTCACCTGAGCTCGACGCGGCTCCATCGCTGATATGCAGCTTTGCGGACCTCCAAAGTGGCTCACCAAAAGTGAAGCCCTTGCCGTTGAACGAATCAGACCGGGGCAACACCCCGGACACGCCATCGAACTCCAGATCTGGCACTCCACCACGACTAAGACGCCGAAGGAGGAAACCATACCTTCCATCCACAAACCACGAACCCAGTAGATATTTCGTCTTCCAGATGTCGACGATGCAGAACACAATCTGCATCCGCTCCTGGACTCCTCCCAAGCTCCGCGTCGACGCTGGAGCAAACGCCGTCGCAACGGCGGAGCCCGAGGACACAGGTCCACCACAAGGATGCCGCCGCCGCCACACCATCCTTGCTAGAACAGACTGGTTTCCAAATCCATCCCCAACCATAGGACCGATGGCCTCGTCAGGGAAGGATCCGAAGATTCATTATTCAGCGCCGCCATCGCCATCACCGAAGTAACTAATTTTTGTATGTAGATGAAAACATAACTAATTTTTGTATGCATGTATATGATGTATATGTAGAATGTTAGATGTATTGATGTATATATATGTAGAATGTTAGATGTATTGATGTATATATATGTAGAATGTTAGATGTATGGATGTATATGTAGTTTATTAAATATGAGTAGCATAATAACTAGAAGGATAATTATTGCATAGGAATTTGTCTTCACAAGACTTTGTTCTTGACGTCGACGATGCCCTGCCCGCATCGTCGTCGTCCCAGTGGCGATAACCTACTTGAGAGGCGCCATGTCCGGGACTGGGCTCCGCGGGGATGGCACTGGGAGGTACAACCTTCCGGAGCGCGCAGCTTTGTGTGGAACTGGGCTCCGGTCGTCGACCCGGAGCTTCTTTGGTGGTGGTCGCGTGGGCCACTTTTGGTGTGGAGGCAACTGGCCCCCGCGGAGGTGGTACGTAGCCGTGTCAGGGAGGTGGACGAGCACGTCCATCGCTACATGGTTGCATTGGACGTCAGGTTCTCCAATACCTGGCGGGTTCTTCAGGGATCTCACCCGAGCTATGATCCTGTGATGGTTCCTTCTCTTTGGGGTGTCCACCGCCCGCGTCTCAGGAACCGCGAGTGAACTAGATTCTTCGATAATATTCTATTTGTATTAGCTAGTGATGTTATATGATAATATTCGAGATGTATTAGTGATAATACTTGAGATGTATTCGAGATTATATTCAATAATATTCGAGATGATGTATTCGAGATTACATTCGATAATATTTGAGACGATGTATTCGAGATTATATTATTTGCTAATATTCGAGACGGTGTATTCGAGATTATAGTCGATGATGCATATTGTCTAGATTATTCGAGATGTATTAGTGATATTATTCGAGATGCATATTATCAACTATGATTCAGTTTTTCCTTATTGATTGCATTCTAATTTGAATACTAAATTGTTTTATCTTTCTTCTGGATTAGTTAAGCTATGGACGATACCGGCAGAGATGGAGAAGAGACCATGTTCGACATCATACGCTCCCCGAGCCCAGACAATGAACCTGAAGAAACGGCTCGCAATATATGAACAATTCCGGTGAGGGTATGATATTTGATGAAGACGAACGAATAGATGAAGACAACAACAATGATGACGAAGGAAATGTTCTTCAAATAACAAAGACCGGCGGGGTATATTTATATAAGGCGTCTGGTGATCATTACATGTATCAATTGATTTGTATATACATACATACATACATACATACATACATATATACATATATATATATATATATATATATATATATATATATATATATATTATAGCGAATCGATCTTTCTTCTTTTACCCCTCCGTATCGAGCAAATCTTCTACAAGCAGGGCGGTACAAGGCCCGGCCAATAGGTTGTAGGCTGGCATAAAGTACAACATCGATGACATCAAACCAAATGGCGAACCGCTTGCTCCTAAGAAGAATGCGGACAAATTTACTTGTCCATGCGGAGTTATTGTCAGGGACCAAATCCCGATCACCGTTCAAGAATGGAATAAGCCAGCAAAGGAAGATCAAGGAGTTAGTTTTGTCTCCGAAAGAGCAAAAGATCTGCTTTGAAAATCGCTCATGTCACATTTCACCCTACCAGATCATTTCACATATGCATAATGGGAGAAAGTCGGGAAGAGTGCTCTTAAGAAGATGGCGATTGCATTCTGCAACCACGAGAAAAGAATATGGACCAAGTACGAAGCGGGCAGAAAGAAGACTCCAGCATTCAAGGGAGCACTGGAGAAGACAAGGGAACGCTAAGACTCTTTCATGAAGTTCAAGGAATCGGAAGCAGCTCGGGAACGGTCCAGAATTAACAAGATTGATGCTGCAAAAAAAGTGGCACCATACTCTGGGGCCAGGTGGCTACCAGGCCACCCGGCCTAAGTGGGATCAAGCTGAGGAACATATGATTGCTGCAGGGATCATTCCAGTTACATTGAGTTGGCCCGACAGGTGCAGGACTTGGTTTTATGCGCATGAGCGGGGGAGTTGGACCCAAAGACAGGGCTGGTTATGGAGCGGGCAAGTCTTAAAGAATCCTCTGACGCTTCATTTGTTGCGATAGAAGAGGCTCGAACAGGGGCGTTCAAGCCCGAGAGAGAGAACAACGAACTTACGCGCGCCCTGAAGAATCCTGAACACCCAAGACGAACACGAGGCAAAGGCGTTGTTCCATGGTTTGAGGGGTTTGCGGATTGGAATGCTACTTACAAAAGCCATGCGAGAAAGAAGCGGCGGGAGGAGGAGAAGAGGAAGCTGCAGGAGGAGCAGAGGAAGGAGGAAGCAGTCCGCCTTCAACTAGTAGAATCAAAGCACGTGGAGTTGGAACGTGCTTTCATGCAGCAGCAGCAGGAGCAGATCGACTCACTTAGCCAGGAAAGTGCGTCTCAGCAGCGACAGTAGCAAGCAGATCCAGCATTGGATAGCACCGTCACATCTATGCCGACAAGCAGCATGGGTTTCACCCTGGCGATGATGCACTGCTGGCTAGATACCCCGTGGATGATATCAAACGTGCGACACCTTATGAGCTACACATTTAGGTGAAGAGCATATCCATGAAGGTGGCGGACAACTATGCTTTAACAAATCCCCCTGAAGCAACCTTCCATGGCAATCCAATTTGAGCTGGCTATGCTCGTGTTGAGGTGGATGAAGTGATGTAGGGATATGATGAGCTAGAGCTTGATATTCATGGAGGTGTGATACGTCTCCAGCGTATCTATAATTTTTGATTGCTCCATGCTATATTATCTACTGTTTTGGACATTATTGGGCTTTATTATCCACTTTTATATTATTTTTGGGACTAACCTATTAACCGGAGGCCCATCCCAGAATTGTTGTTTTTTGCCTATTTTAGGGTTTCGAAGAAAAGGATTATCAAACGGAGTCCAAACGGAATGAAACCTTCGGGAACGTGATTTTCTCACCGAACATGATCCAGGAGACTTGGACCCTATGTCAAGAAACAAAGGAGGAGGCCACGAGGTAGGGGGCGCGCCTACCCCCCCCCCCCAAGCGCACCGCCCACCCTCGTGGGCCCCCTGTTGCTCCACCGACGTACTCCTTCCTCCTATATATACCTATGTACCCCAAAATGATCAGATACGGATCCAAAACCCTAATTCCACCGCCGTAACTTTTTGTATCCACGAGATCCCATCTTGGGGCCTGTTCTGGAGCTCCGCCGGAGGGGGTATCCATCACGGAGGGCTTCTAGATCAACACCATAGCCTCTCCGATGAAGTGTGATTAGTTTACCTCAAACATTCGGCTCCATAGTTATTAGCTAGATGGCTTCTTCTCTCTTTTTGGATCTCAATACAATGTTCTCCCCCTCTCTTGTGGAGATCTATTCGATGTAATCTTCTTTTTGCAGTGTGTTTGTTGAGACCGATGAATTGTGTGTTTATGATCAAGTTTATCTATGAACAATATTTGAATCTTCTCTGAATTCTTTTATGTATGATTGGTTAACTTTGCAAGTCTCTTCGAATTATCAGTTTGGTTTGGCCTACTAGATTGATCTTTCTTGCAATGGGAGAAGTGCTTAGCTTTGGGTTCAATCTTGTGGTGTCCTTTCTCAGTGACAGGAGGGGCAGCAAGGCACGTATTGTATTGTTACTATCGAGGATAACAAGATGGGGGTTTTATCATATTGCATGAATTTATCCCTCTACATCATGTCATCTTGCTTAAGGCGTTACTCTGTTTTCATGAACTTAATACTCTAGATGCATGCTGGATAGCGGTCGATGAGTGGAGTAATAGTAGTAGATGCAGGCAGGAGTCGGTCTACTTGTCTTGGACGTGATGCCTATATACATGATCATACCTAGATATTCTCATAACTATGCTCAATTCTGTCAATTGCTCAACAGTAATTCGTTCACCCACCGTAAAATACTTATGCTCTTGAGAGAAGCCACTAGTGAAACCTATGGCCCCGGGGTCTATCTTCATCATATTAATCTTCCAATAACTAGTTATTTCCTTTGCTTTTATTTTACTTTGCATCTTTATCATAAAAATACCAAAAATATTATCTTATCATATTTATCAGATCTCACTCTCGTAAGTGACCGTGAAGGGATTGACAACCCCTTATCGCGTTGGTTGCGAGGAGTTATTTGCTTTGTGCAACCTCCTACTGGATTGATACCTTCGTTCTCAAAAACTGAGGGCAATACTTACGCTACTTTGCTGCATCATCCTTTCCTCTTCGGGGAAATCCAACGCAATGCTCAAGAGGTAGCAAGGTGACGAGGAGCACACACTGGG
Source organism: Triticum urartu (assembly GCF_003073215.2). Taxonomy (NCBI): domain Eukaryota; kingdom Viridiplantae; phylum Streptophyta; class Magnoliopsida; order Poales; family Poaceae; genus Triticum; species Triticum urartu. Next base: position 682,316,409 of record NC_053028.1, read on the forward strand.
GGACGCCATACATCGTACCATTCTATCGAGAAAGGATTGCATTGTCTTTCCAAGGCCACTGACTCCTCCTCCAAGTCCGTCACGTCAGCCGGCTCCTCCTCTCCAAGTCCGTCGCATCAGCCGACACCACAGCCCCATGATACATCTCCAACGTATCTATAATTTACGAAGTATTCATGCTATTATATTATCTGTTTTGGATGTTTATGGGCTTTACTAAACACTTTTATATTATTTTTGGGACTAACCTATTAACCCAGAGCCCAGTGCCAGTTTCTGTTTTTTCCCTTGTTTCAGTGTTTCGCAGAAAAGAAATATCAAACGGAGTCCAAACGGAATGAAACCTTCAGGAGAGTTATTTTTGGAACGGAAGCAATCCAGAAGACTTGGGGTGTACGTAAGGGAAGCAACGAGGAAGGCACGAGGCAGGGGGCGCGCCCACCCCCCTGGGCGCGCCCTCCACCCTCGTGGGCCCCTCGTGGCTCCCCTGACGTATTTCTTCCTCCTATATATACCAATATAACCTAAAACCATCGGGGAACAGAATAGATCGGGAGTTCCGCCGCTAGAAGCCTCCGTAGCCACCGAAGACCAATCTAGACCCGTTCTGACACCCTGTCAGAGGGGGAATCCCTCTCCGGTGGCCATCTTCATCATCCCGACGCTCTCCATGACGAGGACGGGGTAGTTCTTGAAGGAAATATGCCCTAGAGGCAATAATAAAGTTATTGTTTATTTCCTTATATCATGATAAATGTTTATTATTCATGCTAGAATTGTATTAACCGGAAACATAATACATGTGTGAATACATAGACAAACAGGGTGTCACTAGTATGCCTCTACTTGACTAGCTCGTTAATCAAAGATGGTTATGTTTCCAAACCATAGACATGTGTTGTCATTTGATTAACGGGATCACATTATTAGGAGAATGATGTGATTGACATGACCCATTCCATTAGCTTAGCACCCGATCGTTTAGTATGTTGCTATTGCTTTCTTCATGACTTATACATGTTCCTATGACTATGAGATTATGCAACTCCCGTTTGCCGGAGGAACACTTTATGTGCTACCAAACGTCACAACGTAATTGGGTGATTATAAAGGAGCTCTACAAGTGTCTGCAAAGGTAAATGTTGGGTTGGCGTCTTTCGAGATTAGGATTTGTCACTCCGATTGTCGGAGAGGTATCTCTGGGCCCTCTCGGTAATGCACATCACATAAGCCTTGCAAGCATTGCAACTAATGAGTTAGTTGCGAGATGATGTATTACTAAACGAGTAAAGAGACTTGCCGGTAACGAGATTGAACTAGGTATTGAGATACCAACGATCGAATCTCGGGCAAGTAACATACCGATGACAAAGGGAACACCGTATGTTGTTATGCGGTCTTACCGATAAAGATCTTCGTAGAATATGTAGGAGACAATATGAGCATCCAGGTTCCGCTATTGGTTATTGCCCGGAGACATGTCTCGGTCATGTCTACATTGTTCTCGAACCCGTAGGGTCCGCACGCTTAAGGTTTCGATGACAGTTATATTATGAGTTTATGAGTTTTGATGTACCGAAGTTAGTTTGGAGTCCTGGATGTGATCATGGACATAACGAGGAGTCTCGAAATGGTCGAGACATAAAGATTAATATATTGGACGACTATATTCGGCCACCGGAAGTGTTCCGGATGATTTCGGAGAAAACCGGAGTACCGGAGGGTTACCGGAACCCCCCCGGGAGAAGTAATGGGCCATATGGGCCTTAGTGGAGAGAGAGAAGGGCAGCCAGGGTGGGCCGCGCGCCTCCGCCCCCCTGGTCCGAATTGGACTAGGAGAGGGGGGGGGCGGCGCCGCCCTTTCCTTCTCCCTCCCCACTTCCTTCCCCCTCCTAGTAGGAGTCCTACTCCTACTAGGAGGAGGACTCCTCCTTGGCGCGCCTATAGGGCCGGCCGGCCTCCTCCCGTTGCTCCTTTATATACGGGAGCAAGGGGCACCCCTAGACACACAAGTTGATCTTCGTGATCGTTCTCTTAGCCGTGTGCGGTGCCCCCTTCCACCATAATCCTCGATAATATTGTAGCTGTGATTAGGCAAAGCCCTGGGACGGTAGAACATCAAGATCATCACCACGCCGTCGTGCTGACGGAACTCTTCCCCGACACTTTGCTGGATCGGAGTCCGGGGATCGTCATCGAGCTGAACGTGTGCTAGAACTCGGAGGTGCCGTAGTTTCGGTGCTTGATCGGTCGGGCCGTGAAGACGTACGACTAAATCAACCGCGTTGTCCTAACGCTTCCGCTTTCGGTCTACAAGGGTACGTAGATCACACTCTCCCCTCTCGTTGCTATGCATCACCATGATCTTGCGTGTGGGTAGGAATTTTTTTTGAAATTAGTACGTTCTCCAACAGTGGCATCCGAGCCTAGGTTTTATGTGTCGATGTTATATGCACGAGTAGAAGACAAGTGAGTTGTGGGCGATATAAGTCATACTACTTACCAGCATGTCATACTTTGGTTCGGCGGTATTGTTGGACGAAGCGGCCCGGACCGACATTACGCGTACGCTTACGCGAGACCGGTTCTCCCGACGTGCTTTGCACAAAGGTGGCTAGCAGGTGTCAGTTTCTCCAACTCTAGTTGAACTGAGTGTGGCTACGCCCGGTCCTTGCGAAGGTTAAAACAACACCAACTTGACAAACTATCGTTGTGGTTTTGATGCATAGGTAAGCTTGGTTCTTGCTAAGCCCGTAGCAACCACGTAAAACTTGCAACAACAAAGTAGAGGACGTCTAACTTGTTTTTGCAGGGCATGTTGTGATGTGATATGGTCAAGACGTGATGAGATATAAGTTGTTGTATGAGATGATCATGTTTTGTTGAAGTTATCGGCAACTGGAAAAATCCTTATGGTTGTCTCTCTATTGCATAAAATGCAAGCGCCAAATAATTGCTTTACTTTATCGCTATGTGATAGCAATAGTTGCAAGAGCAATTGTTGGCGAGACGACCATGTAACGACACATTGATATAGATCAAGATGATGGAGATCATGGTGTCATGCCGATGATGATAGAGATCATGACAGTACTTTGGAGATGGAGATCAAAGGCGCAAGATGATCATGGCCATATCATGTCACATATTTTGATTGCATATGATGTTTATCTTTTATACATCTTATTTTGCTTAGTTCGACAGTAGCTTTATAAGATGATCTCTCACTAAATTTCAAGGTATAAGTGTTCTCCCTGAGTATGCACCGTTGCGAAAGTTCTTCGTGCTGAGACACCACGTGATGATCGGGTGTGATGGGCTCTACGTTCAAATACAACGGGTGCGAAATAGTTGCACACGCGGAATACTCAGGTTAAACTTGACGAGCCTAGCATATACAGATATGGCCTCGGAACACTGGAGACCGAAAGGTCGAGTGTGAATCATATAGTAGATATGATCAACATAGTGATGTTCACCAATGAAACTACTCCATCTCACGTGATGATCGGACATGGTTTAGTTGATTTGGATCACGTGATCACTTAGAGGATTAGAGGGATGTCTATCTAAGTGGGAGTTCTTAAGTAATATGATTAATTGAACTTAAATTTATCATGAACTTTTTCCTGGTAGTATTTTGCAAATCATGTTGTAGATCAATAGCTCGCGTTGTTACTTCCCTGTGTTTATTTTGATATGTTCCTAGAGAAAATTGTGTTGAAAGATGTTGGTAGGAATGATGCGGATTGGATCCGTGATCTGAGGTTTATCCTCATTGCTGCACAGAAGAATTATGTCCTTGATGCACCGCTAGGTGACAGACCTATTGCAGGAGCAGATGTAGACGTTATGAACGTTTGGCTAGCTCAATATGATGACTACTTGATAGTTTAGTGCACCATGCTTAACGGCTTAGAATCGGGACTTCAAAGATGTTTTGAACGTCATGGACCATATGAGATGTTCCAGGAGTTGAAGTTAATATTTCAAGCAAATACCCGAGTTGAGAGATATTAAGTTTCCAACAAAGTTCTATAGCTAAAAGATGGAGGAGAATCGCTCAGCTAGTGAGCATGTGCTCAGATTGTCTGGGTACTACAATCGCTTGAATCAAGTGGGAGTTAATCTTCCAGATAAGATAGTGATTGACAGAATTCTCTAGTCACCATCACCAAGTTAGTAGAACTTCATGATGAACTATAGTATGCAAGGGATGACGAAAATGACTCCCGAGCTTTTCATGATGATGAAATCAATGAAGGTAGAAATCAAGAAAGAGCATCAAGTGTTGATGGTTGACAAGACCACTAGTTTCAAGAAAAGGGCAAAGGGAAGAAGGGGAACTTCAAGAAGAACGGCAAGCAAGTTGCTACTCAAGTGAAGAAGCCCAAGTCTGATCCTAAGCCTGAGACTAAGTGCTTCTACTGCAAAGGGACTGGTCACTAAAAGCGGAACTACCCCAAGTGATTGGCGGATAAGAAGGATGGCAAAGTGAACATAAGTATATTTGATATACATGTTATTGATGTGTGCTTTACTAGTGTTTATAGCAACCCTTCGGTATTTGATACTAGTTCAGTTGCTAAGATTAGTAACTCGAAACGGGAGTTGCAGAATAAACAGAGACTAGTTAAGGGTGAAGTGACGATGTGTGTTGGAAGTGGTTCCAAGATTGATATGATCATCATTGTTGGGGAACGTAGTAATTTCAAAAAAATTCCTACGCACACGCAAGATCATGGTGATGCATAGCAACGAGAGAGGAGAGTGTGATCTACGTACCCTTGTAGATCGACAACGGAAGCGTTTGGTTGATGTAGTCGTACGTCTCCATGGCCCGACCGATCAAGCACCGAAACTACGGCACCTCCGAGTTCTAGCACACGTTCAGCTCGATGACGATCCCCGGACTCCGATCTAGCAAAGTGTCGGGGAAGAGTTCCGTCAGCACGACGGCGTGGTGACGATCTTGATGTACTACCGTCGCAGGGCTTCGCCTAAGCACCGCTACAATATTATCGAGGACTATGGTGGAAGGGGGCACCGCACACGGCTAAGAATATGATCACGTGGATCAACTTGTGTGTCTAGGGGTGCCCTCTACCCCCGTATATAAAGGATCTAGGGGAGGAGGCCGGCCGGCCCTCTATGGCGCGCCAAGGAGGAGTCCTCCTCCTAGTAGGAGTAGGACTCCTACTAGGAGGGGGAAAGAAGTGGGGAGGGAGAGGGAAAAAGGGGGGGGGGGCCGCCCCCTCTCCTAGTCCAATTCGGTCCAGGGGGGAGGAGCCGCGCAGCCCACCTCTGGCAGCCCCTCTCTCTCTCCACTAAGGCCCATATGGCCCATTACTTCTCCTGGGGGGTTTCGGTAACCCTCCGGCTCTCCGGTTTTCTTCGAAATCACCCGGAACACTTCCGGTGTCCGAATATAGCCGTCCAATATATCAATCTTTATGTCTCGACCATTTCGAGACTCCTCGTCATGTCCGTGATCACATCCGGGACTCTGAACTAACTTCGGTACATCAAAACTCATAAACTCATAATATAACTGTCATCGAAACCTTAAGCGTGCGGACCCTACGGCTTCGAGAACAATGTAGACATGACCGAGACACGTCTCCGGTCAATAACCAATAGCGGAACCTGGATGCTCATATTGGCTCCTACATATTCTACGAAGATCTTTATCGGTCAGACCGCATAACAACATACGTCGTTCCCTTTGTCATCGGTATGTTACTTGCCCGAGATTCGATCGTCGGAATCTCAATACCTAGTTCAATCTCGTTACCGGCAAGTCTCTTTACTCGTTCTGTAATACATCATCCTGCAACTAACTTATTAGTTGCAATGCTTGCAAGGCTTAAGTGATGTGCATTACCGAGAGGGCCCAGAGATACCTCTCCGACAATCGGAGTGACAAATCCTAATCTCGAAATACGCAAACCCAACATGTACCTTTGGAGACACCTGTAGAGCTCCTTTATAATCACCCAGTTACGTTGTGATGTTTGGTAGCACACAAAGTGTTCCTCTGGCAAACGGGAGTTGCATAATCTCATAGTCATAGGAACATGTATAAGTCATGAAGAAAGCAATAGCAACATACTAAACGATCGGGTGCTAAGCTAATGGAATGGGTCATGTCAATCAGATCATTCACCTAATGATGTGATCTCGTGAATCAAATAACAACTCCTTGTTCATGGTTAGGAAACATAACCATCTTTGATTAACAAGCTAGTCAAGTAGAGGCATACTAGTGACACTCTGTTTGTCTATGTATTCACACATGTATTATGTTTCCAGTTAATACAATTCTAGCATGAATAATAAACATTTATCATGACATAAGGAAATAAATAATAACTTTATTATTGCCTCTAGGGCATATTTCCTTCAATCATCGCACACTCCCTAAACTTTCGGGATTAGTGTTGAACCTAAATAAGTGTTATTTGGTGTTTACGTTGAGCATGAATATGATTTGATCATGTTTATTATAATACGGTTATTCATTTAAGTAAGAGAATAAATTGTTGTTCTGTTTACATGAATAAAACCTTATATGGTTACACACCCAATGAAAATAGTTCGTTGGATCTCGATCGTAGTGATACACATAATCATAATATTGAAACCAAAAGATGCAAAGTTAATAATGATAGTGCAACTTATTTGTGGCACTGCTGTTTAGGTCATATTGGTGTAAAGCGCATGAAGAAACTCCATGCTGATGGGTTTTTGGAATCACTTGATGCTTGCGAACCATGCCCTATGGGCAAGATGACTAAAGACTCCGTTCTCCGGGACAATGGAGCGAGCAACAGATTTGTTGGAAATCATACATACTGATGTATGTGGTCTGATGAATATTAAAGCTCGCGACAAGTATCATTATTTTATGACCTTCACAGATGATTTAAGCAGATATGAGTATATCTACTTGATGAAACATAAGTCTGAAAAGTTCAAAGTATTTCAGAGTGAAGTGGAAAATCATCATGACAAGAAAATAAAGTTTCCACGATCTGATCGCGGAGACGAATATTTGAGTTACGAGTTTGGTCTTCAATTAAAACAATGTGGAACAGTTTCACAAATTCATGCCACCTGGAACACCACAGCATAATGGTGTGTCCGAACGTCCTAACCGTACTTTATTGGATATAGTGCAATCTATGATGTTTATTACCGATTTACCACTAAAGTTTTGGGGTTATGCATTAGAGACAGCTGCATTCACGTTAAAAAAGGGCACCATCTAAATCCGTTGAGACGACACCGTATGAACTGTGGTTTGGCAAGAAACCAAAGTTGTCGTTTCTTAAAGTTTGGGATTGTGATGCTTATATGAAAAAGTTTCATCCTGATAAGCTCAAACCCAAATCAGAGAAATATGTCTTCATAGGATACCCAAAGGAGACTGTTGGGTACACCTTCTATCACAGATCCGAAGGCAAGTTATTCATTGATGAGAATGGATCCTTTATAGAGAAGGAGTTTCTCTCGAAAGAAGTGAGTGGGAGGAAAGTAGAACTTGATGAGGTAACTGTACCTGCTCCCTTATTGGAAAGTAGTTCATCACAGAAATCTTTTCCTGTGACTACTAGACCGATTAGTGAGGAAGCTAATGATGATGATCATCTAACTTCAGATCAAGTTACTACCGAACCTCATGGGTAAACCAGAGTGAGATCCGCACCAGAGTGGTACGGTAATCCAGTTCTGGAGGTCATGTTACTTGACCATGACGAGCCTACGAACTATGAGGAAGCGATGATGAGCCCAGATTCCATGAAATGGCTTGAGGCCATGAAATCTGAGATGAGATCCATGTATGAGAACAAAGTATAGACTTTGATTGACTTTCCCAATGATCGGCAAGCCATTGAGATTAAATGGATCTTCAAGAGGAAGACGGACGCTGATAGTAGTGTTACTATCTACAAAGCTAGAATTGTCGCAAAAAGGTTTTTGACAAGTTCAAGGTGTTGACTACGATGAGAGTTTCTCACTCGTATCTATGCTTAAGTCTGTCCGAATCATGTTAGCAATTGCCGCATTTTATGAAATCTGGCAAATGGATAAACAAAACTGCATTCCTTAATGGATTTATTAAAGAAGAGTTGTATATGATGCAACCAGAAGGTTTTGTCAATCCTAAAGGTACTAACAAAATAGGCAAGCTCCAACGATCCATCTATGGACTGGTGCAAGCATCTCGGAGTTGGAATATACGCTTTGATGAGATGATCAAAGCATATAGTTTTATATAGACTTGCGGTGAAGCCTGTATTTACAAGAAAGTGAGTGGGAGCACTACAACATTTCTGATAAGTATATGTGAATGCCATATTGTTGATCGGAAATAATGTAGAATTATTCTGCAAAGCATAAAGGAGTGTTTTGAAAGAAGTTTTTTAAAGAAAGACCTCGGTGAAGCTGCTTACATATTAAGCATCAAGATCTATAGAGATAGATCAAGACGCTTGATAAGTTTTTTTCAATGAGTACATACCTTGACAATATTTTGAAGTAGTTCAAAATGGAACAGTCAAAGAAAGAGTTCTTGGCTGTGTTACAAGGTGTGAAATTGAGTAAGACTCAAAGCCCGACCACGGCAGAAGATAGAAAGAGAATGAAAGTCATTCCCTATGCCTCAGCCATAGGTTCTATAAAGTATGACATGCTGTGTACGAGATCTATTGTATACCCTACACTGTGTTAAGCAAGGGAGTACAATAGTGATCTAAGAGTAGATCACTGGACAGAAGTCAAAATTATCCTTAGTGAAATAAGGAAATATTTATCAAATATGGAGGTGACAAAAGGTTTGTCGTAAAAAGTTACGTCGATGCAAGTTTTGACACAGATCTGGATGACTCTAAGTCTCGATCTAGATACATATTGAAAGTGGGAGCAATTAGCTAGAGTAGCTCCGTGCAGAGCATTGTAGACATAGAATTCACAGAATACTTACGGATCTGTATGTGACAGACCCGTTGACTAAAATTATCTCACAAGCAAAACATGATCACACCTTAGTACTCTTTGGGTGTTCATAACGTCTACATCCGCTCCTGCAATAGATCTTCGTAGAATATGTAGGAGCCAATATGAGCATCCAGGTTCCGCTATTGGTTATTGACCGGAGACATGTCTCGGTCATGTCTACATTGTTCTCGAACCCGTAGGGTCCGCACGCTTAAGGTTTCGATGACAGTTATATTATGAGTTTATGAGTTTTGATGTAACGAAGTTAGTTCGGAGTCCCGGATGTGATCACGGACATAACGAAGAGTCTCGAAATGGTCGAGATATAAAGATTGATATATTGGACGACTATATTCGGACACCGGAAGTGTTCCGGGTGATTTCGGAGAAAACCGGAGTACCGGAGGGTTACCGGACCCCCCCCCCCCGGAGAAGTAATGGGCCATATGGGCCTTAGTGGAGAGAGAGAAGGGCAGTCAGGGTGGGCCGCGCGCCTCCTCCCCCCTAGTCCGAATTGGACTAGGAGAGGGGGGGCGGCGCCCCCCTTTCCTTCTCCCTCCCCACTTCCTTCCCCCTCCTAGTAGGAGTCCTACTCCTACTAGGAGGAGGACTCCTCCTTGGCGCGCCTATAGGGCCGGCGGGCCTCCTCCCCTTGCTCCTTTATATACGGGGGCAGGGGCACCCCTAGACACACAAGTTGATCTTCGTGATCGTTCTCTTAGCCATGTGCGGTGCCCCCTTCCACCATAATCCTCGATAATATTGTAGCGGTGCTTAGGCGAAGCCCTGCGACGGTAGAACATCAAGATCGTCACCACGCTGTTGTGCTGACGGAACTCTTCCCCGACACTTTGCTGGATCGGAGTCCGGGGATCGTCATCGAGCTGAACGTGTGCTAGAACTCGGAGGTGCCGTAGTTTCGGTGCTTGATCGGTCGGGCCGTGAAGACGTACGACTACATCAACCGCGTTGTCATAACACTTCCGCTTTCGTCTACAAGGGTACGTAGATCACACTCTCCCCTCTCGTTGCTATGCATCACCATGATCTTGCGTGTGCGTAGGAAATTTTTTGAAATTACTACGTTCTCCAACAGTTCTCCCTCGGGGCTGAGGGTATGTACCAGTAGCTATGTGTTTGATCTCTCTCTCTCTCTCGTGTTCTTGAGGCGATACGATCTTGATGTATTGCGAGCTTTGCTATTATAGTTGGATCTTATGATGTTTCTCCCCCTCTACTCTCTTGTAATGAATTGAGTTTTCCCTTTGAAGTTATCTTATCGGATTGAGTCTTTAAGGATTTGAGAGCACTTGATGTATGTCTTGCGTGGGATACCCGTGGTGACAATGGGGTATTCTATATATCCACTTGATGTATGTTTTGGTGATCAACTTGCGGGTTCCGCCCATGAACCTATGCATAGGGGTTGGCACACGTTTTCGTCTTGACTCTTCGGTAGAAACTTTGGGGCACTCTTTGAAGTACTTTGTGTTGGTTTGAATAGATGAATCTGAGATTGTGTGATGCATATCGTATAATCATACCCACGGATACTTGAGGTGACATTGGAGTATCTAGGTGACATTAGGGTTTTGGTTGATTTGTGTCTTAAGGTGTTATTCTAGTACGAACTCTAGGATAGATTGAACGGAAAGAATAGCTTCGTGTTATTTTACTATGGACTCTTGAATAGATTGATCAGAAATGATAACTTTGGGGTGGTTTCGTACCCTACCATAATCTCTTCGTTTGTTCTCTGCTATATGATCCAATTATGTTATTATTGTTGAGGGAACTTGCACTAGTGAAAGTATGAACCCTAGGCCTTGTTTCAACGTATTGCAATACCGTTTATGCTCACTTTTCTCATTAGTTACCTTGCTGTTTTTATATTTTCAGATTACAAAAACCTATATCTACCATCCATATTGCACTTGTATCACCATCTCTTCGCCGAACTAGTGCACCTATACAATTTACCATTGTGTTGGGTGTGTTGGGGACACAAGAGGCTCTTTGTTATTTGGTTGCAGGGTTGCTTGAGAGAGACCATCTTCATCCTACGCCTCCCACGGATTGATAAACTTTAGGTCATCCACTTGAGGGAAATTTGCTACTGTCCTACAAACCTCTGCACTTGGAGGCCCAACAACATCTACAAGAAGAAGGTTGTGTAGTAGACATCACCCCAACCCGAGATGGAGCGTGGTGCTAGTACACCATCGCGTCAGCCTTCTCCACCCCAGCTGCCCGAGACTGAGCCCATCAACGCAAGTCCTCCATATTGATCTCAGGCATGTCAGCCTTCTCCAAAGCGAAAGAGAGCACCAAGCAAGAAACCCTCTCCTCCTGCCAAAAGGAAGTTGGCTTACGACAGGGGTGACGAGGAAAACAAGGCCATAGTGGATGCCGAAGTGAAGGCCTTTTTTGCTAAGAGGCCGCCCCCGCCACCAAAGGAGAAAATACCCGAGGAAGTCGTACAGCACTTTCTGGATATGGCTCAACCGGCTGTGAAGAGAACGGACTCAGACTATTAGCGCTCTGTTAATTAAGAAGTCATATCGTGCACAAAAAGAAAAAGACTCGAGCTCGAGCCAAAGCAGGTAGTAAAAAATGCGGGAAAATTGTTCCCCAACTAGGAGAACAGGCAGTGCAATTGATCGCCCCGCTCATTGTACAATCACATGTGAGCACCGTCGATCATCCGGTAATAACCGACGAACATAGAATGCAGGCTAAAGAGGCCGGTGTCACTGTTGAACAACTCCTAGGCATCGAGTTTCTCCTCGGGTTTACAGAGGAGGAACTATCATGGAAATATGTCTCCGGCCAACCTCTGGTCAAGCCTGAGGAGATCCCGCTTCTATCAATGAGAATGCACAGATTGCATGAGTGGTACCTGAGATAAGTAAAGAACGGGCGAGAGGCCCTCATGGTGAAAGTCAAGGCAGAGCATTACTTCCATGAAAAAGATTTTAGAGTTGAGTTTCAAGAAATGTTATAGTTATTCAATCAAGACGCACTCGACAAATCTCTCCTCAATTGCTATTGTATGTAAGTGATTTCTTTCTGTAATTTAAGTATCTAGTTGTGCTCCTTCATTACCTGTAATTATCCTCACTGTATTCTTTTATGTGGTATTATGCAGAATGAAGATTTATGAAATGAAAAGAGATGGACACTATGGCATTGGGTTCATTGACCCAAATACCTTTAACGAAGAGACATGGTCACGTCATAAAAAGACACAAAGAGAAGCTTGCTAGAGTTTTTTAAGCGACTAAATACCCAACCAGAAATACTATTTCCTTACAATTTCGGGTGAGTGTTACTGTCTTGTACTACAAATTCTGTTTTGCTTACTAGATGTTAATAAGTGTAGTTGATGAGTTATGCACATGCCCGCTTAATTATACAAACGTGTGCGCATGCAATTTTCACTGGATCCTGCTAATCATTGAAGTTGACTTGGGAAAAGTTTAAGTATTGGACTCACTACTTAAAGAAACTAAAGAATACTCAATCATGAAGGGGATGATCGACAGGTAATTTCAATCATTATCACACTATGTCGGCCTCTTTAGTTCATTTCCTGATATCAACTAATTAATAACTCCTTTATTCATTTTTTTTGCCGGTGGGCAGGGTTTGGCAAAAGTTCATCAAACAGGTTCAATGGAAACAAGAGCTAACATGGGTGCGACCCAAGGTAATTAAGTAGTACTAGCTACGACCGCGCATCTTTTTAATTCTAGTTCCAATACCATTATCATGCTTGATTAATTATTATCTGATTGAATTCTATTCTCGTAAAGTGCATGAGGCAGACGTCAGGGAATAATTTATGTGCATACTACGTTTGTGCGAACATCTGCATTATGACATCTGAAAGGACCAAATCTGCAAGACAACTTTGGGTACGTTTGCCAGAACACTATTCACAATTTTTATATCATTATCTAACATACATACACACAACTAATATATTCATATGATCTCTCTTTAAAGATGTCGGAAATGCGGGATGAGCTCCTACCAAAGGATCGCATACGAGCACTTCAAGAGGAACTGGCAGGATTTTTGCTTGACCAGGTCAGAAATCCCGAAAGAGAATACCATTACATCTAATGCCTTCATGTAATGATCTGTAAATTGTAGGAGAAATTGTATATATAGTCCCTCTGTCTGGTAAAGAGTGTACGTTTAGCTTCAAAAAATTTCCACAAAAGTGTGTACTTTTATCTTCCCAATGCACTTTAAAGTAGAAAAAAATAATTCTCTCTTGTCACACGGTAATCAAGATCAATAACAAGCTGTACATGGTCTTCTTAATTTGTACATGCACTTAGCTCATTGGGGTTGCTTAATTAAAGAAGAGAGTGATGATGGTTGCATTTTTCCAATGCATTTTTCACTTTACTCCATAATTTGTCCTAAAATCTCTAGATGTACACTCTTCATCGGATGGAGGGAGTATGTGTGTATGAATGGTCGTATGAGAAATTCGATGATATATATATGATCGATTCTACGAGAAATTTTGTTTATACATGCATAACGTGTACAGTATGTAGCAGCGTAAAATATGTTTGAAATAAAAAAGAATTAAATTGAAAACAAAAAATTAAAAGAAAAAATAAACCATAAACCCCTTAACCTTTTAGTCCCGGTTGGCGTCACCAACCGGGACTAAATGACCCCCAACCCCCGGTGCGGGCTCGTGCCACGTGGTGGTGCTTTGGTCCTGGATCGTGACGAATCGGGACTAAGAGGGAGGGCTTTAGTCCCCACTCTTTAGTCCCGGTTGGTGAACCGGGATTAAAGGCCCTTATGAACCAGGACTAATGGCTAATTCTACACTAGTGAAGCTTTGTCCTAGTAATGTAGGTGGCTTCAGATTTACTAATGTATTACTTTGTATGATCTTTATAAATAATTAATAAAATGGCTGCATGCATCGCTCAGATGCAGAGGCTGGGATCCTCCTTTTCTTAGAAAAAAGAAATTATACAGGATCAGGCCCCTCAGTGGTGGACGCAATAGCCCTAATTATGTGTGTAGGTGTTCTTGCATATAGTTCTGTATAGGGATTACAGGTATATATGTGATTGAGTGAGAGAGTCAGAAGATCACCCAACTATATGGAATGCGCCAATGCCATTTTCGCTATCAGCAAAAACATATTTCTAAACTTTTAGAATTGACACGCTATTTCCATTTAATTTTTATTTTCTTTTTATAAAAGATATAAGTTTTGGGTAAGTTGGAACTGGAATCCGTCAGGGAGCAGGTGTCACAATTCAGCTTGTATGGAGTTCATCGTGGTGAGTTTGTGGTATTGGAATCCATCATGGAATAGTAGGGCCGAACAATTGTGTTTCACCTATATATCGCTGTCCCTTCTCGGGCGGCAGTCTCCCAATCGTAAAATTCTGTTCGCCAAGTTGTCGTCAATTGTTCGCACCACCCGCCGTTGTCCTTACTGCTGCCTCTCGAATCGCTCCGTCGCCGTTGTCTCTCCCCGGGTCTCCCGTAGTCCCGCGCTTAGTATATCTGCCTCACCTAGACAGCAGCCATGGCCGCGTCCCAGAGCTCAGCAACGAGGACGGCCTCTACCTGCGCCCCGGAGACTGCGCATGGGACGCACCTATTCAAGATCCAAGGGTACAGCCTGTACAGAGGCTTCGGCGTCGGCAAGGTCATCCAGTCCGCTACCTTTGCTGTCGGCGGCTACGACTGGTGCGTCCACTTGTACCCTGACGGTGAAACGGAAGACCATAAAGATTGGTTGGCTGTCGACCTCCTGCTCCAGACTGATAACACTGAGGTGAGGGCGCTCTTCCATATTTGGCCGGTCGACCAGGCCACACAGCCTCCCGCGCCCGGGCCAAACCCCAATAATGCTACACTTACGGGCAAAAGGCGCACGGAATCACCTACGCGCAGAGATGGATTCTTCTGTTTGGTGCTCAGGTTTTTTACTTTGCGTGAATTCCGGCTCGCTAGTTCTCTCGTTTGGCCACCTCAGCCCGTAGGCACCATTTCCGTAGCAGCAGCCAGTAAGTGTAGCATTATTGGGCCAAACCCTTACCAGACAGAACCGTTGGTGTTTGACAGTCGTGGCAATGCAGGCCACTGCTGGGGCAATCCATATTTCTTGAGGAAGTGTGAAATTGGAAGGTATATTATGGACGACATTCTTCTCATCGAGTGCAGTCTTACAGTGATCAAGTTCAAGGAGGCACACAGGTGGTGGATGCCAAGATTAACGCCGAGGTCCAAGTGCCACCGTCCGATGTGGTGGATAACCTCGGTACATTGCTGGAGGCTACAGAGGGAGCAGATGTGTCTTTCAAGGTCAAAGTCAAACATGAAGTTTTCCCAGCTCATAAGATCATCCTCGCAATGCGCCATGCGGTCGCCGGTCTTTAGAGTGGAGTTCTACGGGCCACTCAAAGACGAACAAAGGCACAGCATAACCGTTGAAGATATGCAACCCACAACTTTCAGAGGACTGCTTCACTTCATTTACTAAGATACGTTGCCTCCGTTGGATGACCTCAACTCTGATGAGTATCAAGAATTGCTTAGGCATTTACTTGTTGCTGCAGATATGTATGGTATGGAAAGGATGAAGTTGATGTGTGAGAGAAAACTTTGCGAGGTTCTTTCTACTGGGACTGTGGCAACCACCTTAGCTCTAGCTGACCAGCATCATTGCAGCAAGCTCAAAGATGCTTGCATTGAAT
Source organism: Triticum urartu (assembly GCF_003073215.2). Taxonomy (NCBI): domain Eukaryota; kingdom Viridiplantae; phylum Streptophyta; class Magnoliopsida; order Poales; family Poaceae; genus Triticum; species Triticum urartu. Next base: position 682,332,158 of record NC_053028.1, read on the forward strand.
ATATCATCTCTTCGAACAGAAAGGTTGATGTGATGGCAAGTAAAGGGTATGAGCACCTGAAAAGGACTTGTCCTACAATCATTGTTGATATATGGGAGAAAGCAGCTAACACCACAAATTTTAGTATGCTGACTGTGGATTAAATTTAGCATACTTACTTCAGTTGAGACCTTTGCAAACCTTAGATTAGTTTGTTTTTTCTTAAATTCTCGGAGATCTTCTCGACAAGGGTTAGTTTTGCAAAATGTATGTCTCCCCTGTGATAATTTGTTAACCTGTACATGAACCTATATATGCTAGATCAGTATCATCCTTAAATATGTTTTGATATGTAGACTAGTACATTTACTGTTTCTGTTTTACCCTTTAGGTGCTCTTTTAATTTCTTGATTGAAGCAGTGAGTGATTAACTACCATGACTACATCGATGGTGTAATATGACGAAGCTTTAGCAAATATCAGTATTATGGAAAGTTATTGATCAGTTCTGAAGTTCTCGGTGATGCCGTGATGCCAATTATACAATGTATAATATGTATGTTAAAATACCAATGTCTTAGTTGTTCACATCATTGTTTCAATCTTAAATTTTAGTTTGCATTTTGTTACCAGATGTTCTATTTCTTTTAGAGTTTGGTAAAACTCTGAAACCATAGTTTCCACTTCGAGAAGTTTGAGATTTTGAAACAAAACCTGTGCAGATTCCAAAAGCACTACTTTGTCTCGTTAGCCTCCTTGTCCTGTGTTTTTTATTTGCCTAGTACAACTCTACACTGTTGAGTCAAAGAACTTGCATTGACACTATTTCGACTTCACATGGTGCTTTCCCTGCGATATTTTCTGCAGCCTACCTCCACTCTTCAATGGTGAATAAAAGCTAAGGGCCTCTTTGATTCAAAAGATTTTCTTATGGTTTTTGGAGGATTGGAAAGCTCAAGATTTTTATTCCTATGATGGCCATTTGATTCGTAAGATTGAATCCTAATATGAATTTTTACTAATATAAGGAATCATGTGTACTACACATTTCATAAGAAATCTGGCATCCACCACAACCACTTGGCAAAACAATTCATGTGGTGCTATCAAACAAACTCAATTCCTGTAGGATTTGAATGGGCATGCCATTCTATTCATGAGTTTTTTTCTCTGTTCTTGCATTTTGACAATCCTGCAAAACAAAGAGGCCCTCCTCCTGATGGGTTCTTAGTGGAGAGATTTCTATAGATATATTGGCCTTGAACTTGCAAGCTAACAAGATGCTTAGTTCATTCGAAGGGAGATTTACTTGGTTTTATGGTTCCATTTCTTGTCATTCTATGATATCCGGGGGCACTGTTTTTGGCCCTCAACTCTTTTTTTTGGCTTAGTTGTTGAAATATCTCACATGATTATCTCTCCTAGCGCATGATGTATTCTGTTAGGGATAGTTGTTGCTTAGAGATAGGATTGTAACCATTTAAATTCATCTCTATCTCTCTATCTCTTGTACTCCAAGTTATATATGCGCCACCACGGGATAAGCCCCATTCAATCAATAAATACCCACACGGCCCCCTCAGGAGGGTAGAACGCTTCCCATAATTTCTACATGGTAATCGGAGCTGCCTCTTTCAGTACGTTCTGATATAATTAATCATTTGCACTGCACATTTCATAGGAAAACCGGCATTCGCACTTGAAAAAAAATCCTTTTGTTTTTCCTATGATGCTATCAAACAAACTTAATTCCTGTAGGATTTGAATGGGCTTGACATTCTATTCATGAGTTTTGTTTTCTGTTCTTGCGTTTTGACAATCCTGCAAAACAAAGAGGCCTTTCTTTTGATGGGTTCTTAGTGGAGAGATTTCTATAAGGACGTGACTAACTTCCGGACGGCAGGAATTTAGCGATAGGTGCGGAGGATTGATAGAGTATTGAGTATTGATGCATCGAGTGTACGCAGACCGGTTCTTTCACGTAAACTCCACCTCCCTTTTACCATATATATGCATGCATGCAGAAAAAGACAAAATTAATGATGTCATCCTAGATTCCTTTTAATTTCAAAAATCAAAATATTTTGTAGCTCAAACCGTCGCCCTGATTGAAAAACCGTCTTCACATAAAAGATTCGTTGCGAGGAGAGCTTCGAAACTAGATCCCATGTTGTTATGTTTCGTCGAAAAAAATTCGGGTCAAAAGTTATCAGATCTAGGCTAAATAAGTTGTCACATCTCTGGTACGTCAGTTACCATCCTGTTTACATAAAAATTACCAGGGCATAAAAATGGCTAATCCAACATTCTCTCCACATGCAAATGCACGATAGCACATGAAAGCTGATGTCATTGTAGATTCTCACTATTACGAAACTATAAAATGTTTTATAGCTTAAACTGTTGTTTCTGACTGAAAAATCGTTTCCACATAAAAAATCCATCGTGATGACAACTTCAAAACTAGATCCCATGTTGGTATGTTTTGATCACTTTTTTCGTCAAAAGTTACCATAAGTTATCATTTATGTTATATGTATGTTAACATATTATTTATGCAGAAGTGACCGGTGGTGTGTTTTCAACGATTCCTTTCCCCCGGGTCAACGTTACTGTGGTATTTGTAGCTAAGTTATCAGGTCCGCGATACATATATTACCATGATATTTGCATAGAAGTAACCGGGGTATGTTTCAACAACCTTTTATTCGGGTCTAAAGTTATCGTGGTGTCTATACCTAAGTTATCAGGTCTACGGTGCTTATATTACCATGATAACTATACAGGACTTACCGGGGGGTATTCAACTATTTTTTTCCAACATCCCTCATCATTGTCGCCAAAGTTACAAGAAGTGGGGAACATAAGTTATCAAGTATGCGTTGTGTGAGTTATCATGCTATTCACACAAAAATTACTGGGGATATATTTCATCAAGCGCCCTTCCCCCATCCGGTCGCCAAATGTATCAAGACCGGGGTACATAATTTATCAGGTCTGCGATGTGTGAGTTGCCGTGCTATTCACATAAAAGTTATCGAGGGTATATTTCATCACCCCTCGTCACGAAAAGTTACCATGACTGGGGTGCATAAGTTATCAGGTGTACTATGTGTGAGTTACCATACTATTCACACCAAAGTTATCGGAGGATATTTCATCAACCCCCTCTCCCCCCGCCCCGGTCGCCAAAGTTATCAGGACTATGGTACATAAGTTATCAGGTTTCTGATGTGTGAGTTACCATGATATTCACACAAAAGTGACCGGGGGATATTTCATCAACACCTCCCCCCACAACCCCCCCCCCCCCCCCCCCCGGCCAAAGTTATCAGGATCGGGGTACGTAAGTTATCAGGTCTATGATGTGTGAGTTACCATGGTGTACACAAAAAACGACGGTATATTTCATCAACCCCCTAAGTGCGGAAAAGATCAGACATCACATTAACTTTTGTGCAAACCTAGAAGGGAATGTAGGGTGGTTGGCTAGTAGAGTTACCTCATAAAGTCATAAGAGGTACAAAGGATCTAAACATTTTGTGCATATAACCATACTAATAGAGAAGATGAGTCATCGGAGTAGAAAACAACAAGAAAACAAATGCCAAAATGGTAAGAAAAAAGGCGAGCACCAGAAAACACAAGCTTAGTGTAGGGCATGTGGTTACCTGCCACAGTTATCTATCAAGAGGTATGGGGATAGCGCACGCACCATGCAATTAAAAATTAACGGCATTGTCTGTGTTTGGATCTATTGTGAGTTTCCGGTCGACTGGAAGTTAGCTTTCTCGTATTTACATAGAAAATATCGGATTACGTTTCAACATACATTTTTCACTGGGTCAAAATGTAAGTTATCATGTCTATCATGTGTAAACTACTATGATATTTGCACATAATTTATTGGGATATGCTTGAACAAAAAATATTAGCAGGGTGTTTCTAGGCGTAAGTTATCTGGACTTTTAGCGCATCTTCTTAACTAGAAAAACGGAAAGAAAATGTTCAGATAAGGGGAAAGAAATTTGGTTCACAAAAAAGAAAAGAAATAAAATATTTTGTCACATACATGTGGTAAAAAAACTACCTAACTAATCATATAAGAAAGACCTGGACCCTGTTGACAAGAACTAATCAGGTGTGAGTTGGCTAGCTCGATGCCCCTACGTAATTCTTTTTCTCGCCCCAGAAAATTGGATCACCTGGTAAAAAAAAGGTGAGCACCGGGATTATGCTGGCGAGCGCGTGAATTACGGGATGGCAATACGATTGCGACGTGCTAGGAAGGTTTGCCGAAAAATCAGGAAAACAGATCGAGGCCCATGCATGCGCATCGGACGGCGATGAGATCGTTCGGATCTGTTGCGAAATTCCAGTCGAATGTAATTTAGCTTTGTCGTTTCTATAAATATATTGGCCTTGAACTTGCAAGCTAACAAGATGCTTAGTTCGTTCGAAGGGAGATTTACTTGGCCTGGTATGTACATATACTCCTACTTCTTCGGTTTTATGGTTCCATTTCTTGTCATTCCATGGTATCTTGGGGCCCTGTTTTTGGCCCTCAATTCTTTATTTGTTTGGACTTAGTTTTTGCGTTTTTATATAGGGATTGAGGGATTAGGGACTTCCGTAGCACAATTTGATTCTCTTTGCATCCGGGCTGGCCCAGAGGGCGGGGCGATGCGGCGACAACCCTAGTGGGCCTCCAGTGGCAGGGATCCTGGTCAAAGATATTCTTGCTACACAGCCAGCAGGGAGCTCCTAGTCGGCGCCTTAAGCGCCGGCTAGGAGATCCGGCGCCCATGCGCATTGCAAGTTGGGCCAGCCCACGAAACACATCGACCAGCAAACTTGTGCGAAAAAATCCCAAAAACATGGCTGCAATAGGATTTGAACTCATGACGTTCATTCCATGTCCTTGAGTGATTTGTACCAGCCTCAAATACCTAATAACTCAGTCGTAGCGCTATTTGTTGCACATAACTTTGTACAGTATGGCTTAATTTTTTTGGAAACATAATCGTGATAAGAAAAAGTTCATGGATTTTGAAACAAGTCAATCATTTTTAAAGAAAAGTTGACAAACTTGAAAAAAGTTCATTGATTTTTAAAACGTGTTCATCATATTAGAAAAAAAGTTCATCAAGTTTGAAAAAAGTTCATCGAAATTGAAAAACATTTCCATGGTTTTTCAAAACCAAATCTACAAATTTGAAAAAAGTTCATCAAATTTACAAAAAGTTTCTTGAGTTTGGAAAAATGTTCATCGAATATGAAAAATGTTCATTGAATTTGAAAAAAGTTCAGTGAATTAAGTAAGGTTTATTAAAGTAAAAAAAATAATCGAATTTGAAAAAAGATCCTCAAATTTGAAAAAAAGTTCATCAATTTGAAAAAAAGTTAGTAAAATTTAGAAAAAGTTTGTTAAATTTGAAAAAAAAATCATCGAATATGAAAAAAGTTCGGTGAATTAAGAGAAGTTCATTGAAGTTTAAAAAAGTTCATCGAATTTGTAAAAAGTTCAGCGAATTTGAAAAAAAAGTTCATCAATATGAAGAAAAATGTTCACGAATTATAATAAAAATCATTAATTCCGGAAGAAAAAAAGAAAAACATAAACAAAAAAAGAAAAAAAATGAAAAATGAATGTTTTTTTAAGTTTGGAAAAAGGAAAGTTAAACTAAGAAAAGAAGTAAAAGTATGTCTGTGATCACATTGGGCAAGGTGGCATGATGGTTAGTGCTGGTTAGCTCGAAGTAGAGATCGCTAGTTCGATCCCCCGGGTTGGCTGCAGGCGCCTGTTTGCAAAATACACATAAACGGGTGCCTAATCGATGCGTCCTGTACACATGAAAAAACAGCGGTCAAAATTTGAGATACTCTCAGAGCAAAAAAACAGTTTGAGCAGATTCCCTATCTTTATATGGTGCCAAAAAAAGTGTATATCACACCCAAATTTTTGCTACAAGTGATATGCATCCACTAAAAACAAAAGATGCCTTACGGATTCAACTGCCATGATGAAACCTCCCTACTGCCAACCATCACCATCGTACGCCGATTCTAGCCAGTTCTCGCCGCTGTCATGACTCTGTCTGCCGCCCCAGCCCCACTCCACCACGCCGTCTGACAAGTCCGCCGCAATAACCTCTGCAGCCACCGCCAGTTCAAGCCATAGCCCGTCCATCCACGGGCCCAAATGGTTGCCCCCACACCACCGTGAGATGTGGAGGTCGATTAGTAGCCAAGAGACTTCCAATCGATCGACACGATCACCGTCGAGCTGTAGCTCCGTTATGCACTCGGGCGGCGTGGCACCGCTAAAGTTGGATCCACACCCAGCTCCTATGGGGCCCCTTGTCCCTCCCGATGCGATTCATTGACAACCTAGCGACCATCGAGGCCCCGACGAGCTACGTTGGCTGGAATTGAGCTCGGTGCCCCGACAACCATGAGATCAACCACCTGAACTACCCGCCATTGGATCCTTATGAGAGTACCCAAGCTGAAATTTTAGGGCACCAGTTGTAGGGCATCTGTTTTGGCAGAAAATTTTCCGTCTTCCAAAAAACTTCTCTCTCCTACCCTAAAACCATTTTTAGGGCACCCGTTTTTTCATCATCTGTTGGAGATACTATTAGAAGAACACTTTTATCGTGCTCTGAGTTTGGGCTTTGGTAGAGAACTTGATTGTACATATTTGTCGTGCGGGAGTGGCTCACGGAGTTACAGTATACATTATCTAGTGATGACTATACAACTATATCAATGATTATGTGGGCAGTTTGGTCGTCTCAAAGAAACGCTATTCATTAAGAAATATTTCAGGTCCAGGAATTATCATGGGTTTTCTCGAGAACTTAGACTCTTAGTTGAAGCCAATACCCAAGAAGGTACAGCCTGCTAGGACAACTAGACTTAAAATGCCACATTCTAAGTGCTTCATGGTTTCTTTTTTTATTTTCTTTTTTTTTTGCGGGTGGCGTGCTTCATGGTTTCATGGAGGTAAACACCGACGAAGCTATGGGAAATCATCAAAAAATCAGGCTGCAAGTGCTATTTGGCGTTCGGAAGATGGATCGTACATGGGCGCCTTGGCGCTGGTCGTCACGGGAATTCAGAGCCCTCCAATTGTTGAAGCTATAGCTTACACGGAAGCCTTAGACCTCACCCTCGATCTGAACATTAAAAATCCTAGAACAATAGAGGGAGAAGGCTCATGTGGCTTTTTAATTAAGAAGGAATATGTGATACGCCCAGAGGGTTTCGAACCCGCACTGATGGGAGCACGCAACTGCCTTGGCGCTGGTCGTCACAGGAATTCAGAGCCCTCCAATTGTTGAAGCTATAGCTTGCACGGAAGCCTTAGGCCTCACCCTCGATCTGAACATTAAAAATCCTAGAAAAATAGAGGGAGAAGGCTCATGTGGCTTTTTAATTAAGAAGGAATATGTGATATGCCCAGAGGGTTTCGAACCTGCACTGATGGGAGCACGCAACTGCCTTGGCGCTGGTCGTCACGGGAATTCAGAGCCCTCCAATTGTTGAAGCTATAGCTTGCACGGAAGCCTTAGACCTCACCCTCGATCTGAACATTAAAAATCCTAGAACAATAGAGGGAGAAGGCTCATGTGGCTTTTTAATTAACTGGTAGCATTCCATAATGGTGGCAACATTAGACCCATAATAATTCTCAGCATTGTTAACTGCCTCAGTAACAAGCTAGCTGTAAGATTCCGCCATTTACTCGGATGCAGCCCATATAGTCAGCCAGGATTAATCCATTGCGAAGGTGAGGGCTCCAGCCGCTTCGGCGTCACACACAAATTTGACATGTGTTGAAAAATAGAAAACCCCGAAGAAAACCGAAAAAGAAATAAAGAAATCCGAAGAAAAAAAGAAATAGAAAAACAATAAAGGAAGAGAAAAAGAAAAAAAGGAAACTAAAGAAAACGAAGGAAAACTTATCCAAACAGTCAAATTAAGGACGCCGATAACTGCCACACGTGTGGTGTATCAGGTAGTTGTGCCATACGCCTCGTGTGGCATGGACAGGAACCAGCCCGCACGACCGCGTCCGGGCGCGCAAAGGCACGGCCCGCACGTCCGGTGTGTGGCAACCCCGCCCGCACGTCCGGGCCAGAGGACCCAGCAGCCCGCACGACCCAGCCGTCCCGGCCTCTGATCGATCCCCAATCCCGACTACCGCCATCTTCTCCCACCTCCCGAACCCCTACCTCCATCGCCGGCCTTCTCTGGTTGCCATGGCAACCAGAGCAGATCCGTAGGGCCTTCCCACCGCAAACCACACCCCTTATCTCCCCCACCCCCCACCCCACCCCCACTCCAACAACGCCCTCCAAAGACGACCAGCTAAAAGCAGGTGAATCTCCCGACCTCCCTACTGCTTCTCATCCTTCTTCTGGGCAGAAAATTGCAAAATTACCGACGAAGGTGGCAACTAGATCCATCCTACAGGGGTAAAACACTACATAGGTTGTGTGTCTTCACAGTTGCCAAGCAGAATACACTAGATCTGCCATGTACTACGCTAGAGATAACCGCAAGTTCTCAGTAGATTGATGCACGTAGTTGGTAAATGAAATGGATGTGTAGGAATCCATAAAAAGGGAGAGAAAAATTGAGAAATTTGGAATAAATGGGGGGTGTGAAAATTAATTGCCACTGGTGTCTAACGCCAGTTGCCACCTATCATTGTCGTCAACTGCCACCATGTCAACTTATTGCTTGCCATCCTATTGTAGAGGCTGATGCCATCGAATCAAACGGATAGCTAGCACCCAGATTTTAGAAAAGATAGTGGTTGAGAGCACATTGGCAGAAACTAGACGCGGAAAAGAATGAATCACGAAGATGGCGCTGATACTTGGGGTTCTCAAAGACCAGAAACGCCCCCTTGGGATGCATCAGAGTACAGTCAACTCATTTCTACAGGGCCGTTGCTGCCACTACTAGAACAGTATGCAGGCATTGGTATGATGCGTGATAACAAAAGAAAAGAACATTTTCCATGTTCGCAACGATGAAGATGACATTCTACTTATGTCCTACACTCTCATTTTTTCGCAGGTTCTTATGACCAAACCACACTCACGGGGGCTCCGTGGCAAGTTCAGTCGCAGGGCGCTAACACTGACAAATGTACGGGCAGCCAACTTCAACTAGCTAATATGGCTAATCAAGGTAACGCATACGAAAAAGAACACATATTGGTCTGGACATGAAAAATAAACTTGCAAAGGTTGGCAAAAGACTCACGAGTTATGTCGGGGGAAAACGCAAAGCCTTCATGCAGCACGTGGCAGCAGGCAGCACCCATGTACCTGCCATCGACGTCATACACAGGTGAGTCCATAAAAAGTGAAGTTGCGGACGGTGAATTAGCACAAGGAGCATAGTTGACAACAGTTGCCATGACTGGACAACTGCAATTGCCATGAATGAATAACTGTAGTTGTCATCCCTGGACAACTATTGTTGTCCTCCCTGGACAATTGTAGTTGCCATGGAGGAACAATTGCAGTTGCCATGCCAGGACAACTGCAGTTGCCATGCCAGCACAAACTGCAGTTGCCATGTATTGACCAACCACTACAATGCTTACAGGTTATTACGGTGATGGTACCCCAGCAAACGTCTCATGGCAAGCTTCACAGATTGCAGATAGAGCACGTCAATTTGGTGTGACAGACCACACAAGATGGGCACATGCAGCACAACAAGGTAAGGAAAAAATTGGACCACAAAAAGAGCACTACATTTGTTTTTGTGGCAAATAGCACGTGACGAAAAAAGAAGACTGTATCAGTGATGGTGGACAAAATCAAGCATAAAACGCTAACAAGTGGTTGTGTGCAATGAGTCATATATTGTTTTCGAAAATTTGCCAACTGCTAGAAGCATGTGTGCATCACTAATGGTTGATCGCATTTGCCTAGTGAGCTCAAGCCTAGAATGCAAAGTTTTGATGCTAGAACACACTAGTTGCCCTGTATTGGTAGCAGTATTTGCCATGTATGCAGGATTGCAGCTGCCATGCATATAGAATCCAAGTTTTCGTACTAAAAAGGAGCTGGTTGTCGTGCATTGGCAAACAATAGTTGCCATGTTTGTTGGACTGTAGCTGCCATGACTGGACAACTACAGTTGCCATGCATGTCCACACGCAGACTCACGGCTTGCTGTTTGAATGATGTCATGCCAAATCACTTGAAGTTGATGTGATCCGTTACAAATAAACATGTTATTCAAGCAAAATCTTACGCTCGTACCTGTTTTTTCTATTACAGGGCCTACAACTATAGTGAACAGCGGCGCAGGGACATCTACTGCGGGGAGCTCTGAGCGCACGGAGGATGCGTTCCACCAGCCAGCCAACAATCATGCCGCAAACAATGCTGAGTCAGAGTCGGAAATGGCAATCATTCCAGCAATGCCGACAGGCACCCCTTTGAACACAAGCACTGGCAACACTCAAGTAGATGAAACTGCCGCCAATACTGAAGTGAATGATGAAACTGATGACGAAGCACAAGGGGATGAAGATGGTGGGCAATCGAAGATCATGGTACCTCAGCCACCGTACATTGGGCAGAGATTTGAATCGTTCGCAGAAGCAAAGGAATTCTACCAGACATATGCAAAGTTCCATGGGTTTGCGGTCAACACCGAATACAATAGGAAAATTAAGAAAACTAACGAGTAGAGCAGAGGTGAGATGAGGTGCCACAAGGCACGAAGGAACAAGAAGGGGAAAGGTGTTGCGCCTGTAGTTCCGGAACGAAAGAGAGGTATCATTCTCAAGACCGAATGCCCTGTCCGGTGTAAGCTAAATGTAGATGGAGCACAGTGGGTAGTCACTGAATCTTTTGACGAGCACAACCACAAACTCATAAAGAAGTTAGACCTGGTGAAATTTCTGACTGCCCACAGAGGATTCACCCCCCTCGAGAAGAAATTCATAAAGCTGCTACATGATTGTAACGTCGGTCCATCAAGAATGGTCCAGATACTATCACTCATCCACAGCAAAAATGGGACTCTGAGTAGCATGCCCTACATACCAGCTGACGTCACAAACCTAAAGGCAAAGTACCGTAGAGAGAGCAAGTTGGTTGACATAGAGGCCACAATGGCCTACTTCGATGAGAAAGCGGAGGAAGATCCAGATTTCTTCTACAGGATAAGGTTGGACAATGAGGACCGTGTCAGGAACATGTATTGGGTGGATGGTGCTGCAAGGAGAGCCTACAAACATTTCTGAGATTGCATTTCATTCGACGCGACGTATCTCACTAATATGTACAAGATGCCATGCGCTACATTCATAGGAATAAATAACCACAATCAGTCGTTGCAGTTCGGATGCGGGCTCGTTCGGAACGAAGACACGGATGGGTACGTTTGGCTGTTCAAGACCTTCTTGGAGTGCATGGATGGACTTGCTTCGATGAACATAATAACAGACCAGGATTTTAGCTTGCGTGCAGGCATAGATGAGGTCTTTCCGTTGGCAGTACACAGGCACTACAGGTGACACATTATAAAGAAGGCTGAGGAGACGCTAGGACCATTCTTTGCTGACCGTCCAGAGCTGCACAAGGCATTCGAGCTATGCGTGGACCATAGCTTGACGGTGGAGAAGTTTGAAAGGAGCTGGATGGCCATGATTGAAACATATCAAGTCCCAGACAACGAGACTCTTGCTAATATGTGGGAGAAGCGAATGTACTGGGTGCCGGCCTACTTCATGAAGTGCTTCTTCCCGTTTCTGCAGACTACGCAGCGCAGCGAGGGGTTCAATGCTGTTTTGAAGTGGTACATGAGCCCTGGCAACTCATTGCTACAGTTTGCCAAGCAGTACACAGCTTTGCAACAAAAAATACTGGGATCTGAGCTACAGCAAGAAGCGAACACCACACTAAAGCACCCAAAATTGCTAACATATTTACCGATGGAGAGGCAAATGAGCAAGATATACACCAACAAGATCTTTAACAAGTAAGTCAGTTGCGTTACGGTTGTATTTGTGCAAAGCACGAATGCAGTAGGTGCCATATAGAATGCAATGCAGTTGCCATGATATGTGGTTGCCATGTTTAATGAAATACTGTTTGCCATGTTTACTCAGCTGCAGTTGCCATGTTCAATGGAAATTCTATTTGCCATGCTTACCCGGATGCAGTTTTCATGTTCAATGAAATGCAGTTGCCATGTTTTAATGCACTGTACTTCCATTGGGCATGTTGGTATGCAAATGCCAATGTCAACTGAAAAAATGTTATGTTGTTGCCATATCTACTGAAATGCAATTGTCATGTTTACTAAAATGCAACTGCCATGTTTGCTGAAATACAATTGCCATTGTTTACTCAATTGTAGTTGCCATGTTTAATAAAATGCAGTTGCCATGTTTTATGCAATGTGCTTCCATTGGGAATGTTGGTGTGGAAATGACGATGCCCAGTTGAAAAATGTTATGCAGTTGCCATGTCTAATGTACTGCAGTTGCCATGTCGTATGTACTATATTTGCCATGTTCAAGGTGATATGTTTGCCATGTTCAATGTACTATAATTGCCATGTTCAAACAACAATGTACTTCTATTTCCATGACAACATAAGGTGCTACAAAAAAAGAGCACACGATCGTTTAACAGAAAACACACAAAACTTGTAGATTCCAGGAAGAAATAAAGCGTGCCAGCATGTTCACGGCTTTCCAGGTGGACTGACATACGTTCAAGGTGTGTTCTATTTTGGGCATGTCAGATTCAGAACCTGAAGACCCGGACAAAGGAAGGAACTACTTCATGAAAGCCTCAATCGGCCAAGGCGAATACTACTGCCAATGCTGCAAGTTTGAACGGGACGACATTGTATGCTGTCACATACTAAAAGTAATGGGCATGAACGCTGTGACACGGATGCCCCGCCATTTCATAAGGCAGCGATGGACTCGGGACGCTGACGATGCGTTGGTGCCGTAGACAACAAACACAGTTTTGGCTGTGCATGACGAGAGACCTGAGTCAACCATGGAAGTCACGAGGCACGTTGTGCTGACAAAAACTATACTGAGCTAATTGATGAAGCGTGCAAGAGTGATGAGACAGCGAGAGTCGTAGAAAAACACAGGAAGGCCCTGAAAAGAGAGCTTGATGAGATCAAGAAGAGGAAAGCTGAGGAAGCCTTACACAGGTTCCCTCGCACATCAAGTGTGCCTTCGTCCACGGGGCCATCATCTGAAAACTCGGAGATAGGATCTGGAACAGCAAGTACACAAACTCAGGTCAGGAACCTGCCCCGTTCCATCACAAAGGGGCGTCCAAAAGAGATAAGGTACAAGTCGGGATTGGAGATTCAAGCAAAACACAAGAAAATGGAGAAAGGGACGGGAAATCCGTAAGCAAAATTGGGGCGCTGTGACATGGTCCTTGGGGACATTTTGTTTTGTAACCTAGGTGTTGTGAATTTTTTCTAGAAATGGGAGACTGACTCTTGACGGACATCAGAAGTTGCAGGAAAAATGCATTGAATGGGTAACTGCAGTTGCCATCTTGTGTGTGCTTGATCTGCCAAGTTATATGTGTTTAATCTGTCATGCTATTTTGTACTAAATATGCCATGATATTTTATACTGAATCTATCATGGTAAATATACTGGGTCTACCATCTTGTTTATGCTGAATCTGCCGTGTTCTTTGTACCGAATCTGCCCTGTTAGCTGTACGGGAAAATGCCATGTTATTTGTAATGACTCTACATCGCGTATATTTTCATGATAATTCGACACGCTTTAGTCACACATGTTGTGTTGTGTGCAATATATGGGAAACAAAGTTGAAAAAGCGTAACGTGCATCAACCGCGGAAAAGGTTACGGCTACATGATCAAAACTACCATGGTAGCTGGTGCAGTTAGCAATGAAAAAGAAGAAGCAAAACAGCCAAATGAAAAAACGACGATGACTTTTAATAACCATGTCTGATGAACTACAGTTGCCATGTTTTAGAACATAGTGCATGCATTCGAAGCAGCAACCTGGTGGTGCAAACGATGAAACCACAAATAATAATGATAAACATAAAACGTATCTACTAACACGCCTAAAATAGGTTCATATCCACACGAAATATTACAGAAAATATTCAAATGTCACTCACGAACCACCACTGCGTACTAGGCTACTCGGGGTTGCAGTCATAGAATAGCACACGGACATAGTTTTTGAGAAGAACAAAAGGTAATACCTTACATTCCTCGGCAACAGAATGTAAGGTATGCGTCCGGTGTGTAACGCCATGTGATCACTTGTACTTCTTGAAGACTTTCTTGACAGCTTCCTCCACGAACTCGCGTGCTCCGGACCACTTGTTGAAATCTTCATTCATCAACCAGTTCCATGTGTACAATTTCCGGAGCTCAACGACCGTTGCAGCATTGACAGTGGGAACAAGTCTACCTTCCCAATTTGCAAGGTATTCCAACATGTGAAAGCCACAATCCGTCCTGCACAAAGAAAAAGAGTCAGGTGAACTCGCAAAAAGGACAGACATATCAATGATAAAATTCAATTCATATGTAACACCAAAGAGGGGTGGGATTGATGTAAAATGGCACATGACGGGGGGTAGGAAATTACGTGTTCCCTTGTTTCGTAGTCGCCACGTACTCAATCGGGAAATGACTGATCTGTACCTTTGAGTTTTCGTAGTGACGGCTCCATGTCTCTTTGACGTTGTTGATGAAGAATTCAGCATGCGAAGTAAGGTCTGCATCGGCTGCCGAACGCATTGAATCAAGCACCTCAAAGCGTTGGTTCTTCAGGTCAAGACAGATCGCGTAGTGGTGACCACACTTGTCGTCTGGGTCGTGTGGTGCAAGCTCCTGGAACATGGGGAACATGACCTGCATGTAAAAGTGAAGAAAATGAGAAGCAAAGTTCACATGAAGAACAGCAAAGGGACAAAAAAAGTAGAATCACGTAGAATGTTTAGTTATAGTGGATAGTTGAAAGAAAGTTGCCGTCCATGTATGAACAAAATTTGCCGTGTATTTTACTTTGAAGTTGCCACATAGTTTGCATGGGATGCAAAAATCAAAAATTCAGTTTGCACGGCAGCTGATGCCGCATGAAACATCTGCCACATAAACATAGTGCAGATAATGGCAAAAAATCATACCATGTGAAAAAAAAAGTGCAAACAGGGAAGGAGTACTCACATATTTCTTCAGTGTGAGCTTGAATTGACCGTGTTGAGCAAAATTCTTCCTCGGGATTTTGTGGTGGAAGTCACCATCCCATATTTTGCAGGTCACACTGTAATGCATGATTGTTTTGTCAGGACACATATCCATATGCTTGTTGATGTAGTCAATCCCGCACGCACTACATTCTTCGACATTTTACCGTTTGGCCTCACGGACTCGGCAAGATCACCCAGGTCGACGTATGTTGCTTCGCATTGAATGACCTTGGTTCTGTCCAAACATGAGCTGTATGAAAATGATATAACATGAAAGAATCATGTCTACTAAGTAAAAAAGGATGAACTAAAACGTAAGCGGATCATATATAGAAAGTAGAAAAAATATAAATGGTAGAAAGAGCAAAGCAAAATGTGGTCATTACGCTTTCAGCTCCTTCATGTGCTTGCTGCTGACCCTCGCATTTCCAAATCGCTTGACAATATCATACAGCTGGGTCTGTTCCTTTGTGGCCCTGACTTCGGGCTCGTAGTCTTCCGCGGGAGGTGGGTGAACTACCCTCTGCTGCCTCACAGAACCAGGGGTGGCACTCCTAATGGTATCCTCAGATACCATATCTGCAGGCACATTGGAACTTGATTGCCCCCGACCTCGTGAGGACCTCCTCTGTAATGCTGCCTCCTCGATCATATGGTAAGCTTCATCAAGTGACGGTGAAATCTCCTCAGGGGTGCCTGCAAGGATCAAAAAAGTGGGTTAGGATACCTGGAAAACAAAACAAATGGAATGTGAAAAAGATAGGGTGCTTGATGTGAAATGTAGGTACAAAAAGTAGGGAGTTGCCATGTGGAGGCAAATCCAGTTGCCATGTGTAGTGCACTGTAGTTGCCATGTGACAGCAACTATAATTGCCATGTTGTGTCAACTCCAGTTGCCATGTGCTTGCCGAATGGAAAATGCAGCATGGAAACAAAAATACAGGTGACATGGTGCAGCAAATCCAGTTGCCATGTGTATTGCACTGTAGTTTCCATGTGACAACAACTATAGTTGCCATGTTGAATCAACTTCAGTTGCCATGTGATTGCCGAATGTAAAATGCAGCATGGCAACAAAAAATGTAGGTGACATGGTGCAGCAAATCCAGTTGCCATGTCATCACATAACAGTTGCCATCACAAGTGAGAAACCCAAAAAAATGCTTGGGGCAAAGTCAGACTACACAGATGTATACAAGAAAATGATAAGCACATAAGAAAATGTACCTTGGACGATCGGCTCTGCGAACTTGACAGCCTTCCTGCCCTCGACCATTGGCTGCGCCATCATTGCGGGCATGCCTCCCGGGAAAGAAAAGGCAACTGGCATAGGATCTGGCACCACTGGTTGATCTTGACTGATGCCAAGGCTGAAGCTCGGTGGGGTGAAGGCCATTGGGTGCCTCTCATGCCTACTGTCCGGACCGTGAACAACTTGCGGGGCAGAATCCAAGGGTGAAAGATCAACAAATATATCTGAATCGGCCGCTACAGAATGATCGGGCTTATTTGTAGGGTGGGGCGTGTTGTCAGCAGTATCAGCCGCAACTTCCTTCGCAATCTTCTTGTTTGGGCTGTAGGGGACACCAACATTGACTGGGAGCCTGGAAGTGCGCAGATTTAAGCTGGGGATTTCCACTGCGGGTAAAGGCGCAGTCTGCTCCGGACGTTCACCTGCGTCATTCGTGTCTGGCTTGACACCTGCATCAGTTGTGCTTCGGTCTTCTGGTTTCTCCATCATATTGCTTTTGGCAGGTGGCGGGAACAGTATGGACGCAGGAACATAACCAGACTCATCTCTGCTGCTCCTAGCTACAGCTGGTGCGTTGGGTATGTCTGTTAATTGCTTGCGGGGCCTACGATGCCTTGGTGGAAGACCAGCACGCGAAACAGTCGCCTTAGCAGTATCTGCACCGACAGGAGCTGGAGGTGTTGTGCCAAGACTCTCACCTGCAAATGGCACATCACTATGAACTGCCGCCTCAGCCACTTCTGTCATGGACACAGGAGTGCCACCACACACGCGCTTGGAATCAGTGTCAGATGAGAGGGAATCTTCCTTGCTTAGATTGGTCTCAGGAGCGTCCACTTCAACGCTTGCTGATGGGGTGGCATGGCTCACAGCAGCATCCTTCATTGCCAGAAGAGTTGGCAATATTTCAGCTGTCCTGGCAGATACCGACTCGTCACTCCCCGATGTACGTATGCCTGTTGTTCTAACCTACACATCTGCAACCGGCGGAGATGGTCGGCCACTTGCGTTAGAGTTAGTGGGAACAGTTGACGATGCAGCAGCAGTTTTGTCGACTGGCGCCTCATGAACATGTGAGTTGCCCCCTGTTGACAACTTGGAATGAAGGCGTTCGAGTGGGTCCCTAATGATATGCTTGGCCCCGCTGAAGGAAATATGCCCTAGAGGCAATAATAAAGTTATTATTTATTTCCTTATTTCATGATAAATGTTTATTATTCATGCTAGAATTGTATTAACCGGAAACATAATACATGTGTGAATACATAGACAAACAGAGTGTCACTAGTATGCCTCTACTTGACTAGCTCGTTAATCAAAGATGGTTATGTTTCCTAACCATAGACAAAGAGTTGTTATTTGATTAACGAGGTCACATCATTAGTTGAATGATCTGATTGACATGACCCATTCCATTAGCTTAGCACCCGATCGTTTAGTATGTTGCTATTGCTTTCTTCATGACTTATACATGTTCCTATGACTATGAGATTATGCAACTTCCGTTTGCCGGAGGAACACTTTGGGTGCTACCAAACGTCACAACGTAACTGGGTGATTATAAAGGAGCATTACAGGTGTCTCCAAAGGTAGATGTTGGGTTGGCGTATTTCGAGATTAGGATTTGTCACTCCGATTGTCGGAGAGGTATCTCTGGGCCCTCTCGGTAATGCACATCACATAAGCCTTGCAAGCATTGCAACTAATGAGTTAGTTGCGAGATGATGTATTACGGAACGAGTAAAGAGACTTGCCGGTAACGAGATTGAACTAGGTATTGGATACCGACGATCGAATCTCGGGCAAGTAACATACCGATGACAAAGGGAACAACGTATGTTGTTATGCGGTCTGACCGATAAAGATCTTCGTAGAATATGTAGGAGCCAATATGGGCATCCAGGTCCCGCTATTGGTTATTGACCGGAGACGTGTCTCGGTCATGTCTACATTGTTCTCGAACCCGTAGGGTCTGCACGCTTAAGGTTTCGATGACAGTTATATTATGAGTTTATGAGTTTTGATGTACCGAAGGAGTTCGGAGTCCCGGATGAAATCAGGGACATGACGAGGAGTCTCGAAATGGTCGAGACGTAAATATTGATATATTGGAAGCCTATGTTTGGATATCGGAAGTGTTCCGGGTGAAATCGGGATTTACCGGAGTACCGGGAGGTTACCGGAACCCCGCGGGAGCTATATGGGCCTTAGTGGGCTTTAGTGGAAAGGAGAAAGGGGCAGCCCAAGGTGGCTGTGCGCCTCCCCCCTTCCCCTAGTCCTATTAGGACTAGGAGAGGTGGCCGGCCCCCTCTCTCTCTTTCCCCCCTCAAGGAGTCCTATTCCAACTAGGATTGGGGGGGGTCCTACTCCCAGAGGGAGTAGGACTCCTGGCGCGCCCTATGTGGCCGGCCAGCCTCCCCCCTTTGGTCCTTTATATACTGAGGCAGAGGCACCCCAGAAACACACAAGTTGATCCACGTGATCTATTCCTTAGCCGTGTGCGGTGCCCCCAGCCACCATATTCCTCGATAATACTGTAGCGGAGTTTAGGCGAAGCCCTGCTGCTGTAGTGCATCAAGATCGTCACCACGCCGTCGTGCTGACGGAACTCTTCCCCGACACTTTGCTGGATCGGAGTCCGGGGATCGCCATCGAGCTGAATGTGTGCTCGAACTCGGAGGTGCCATAGTTTCGGTGCTTGATCGGTTGGATCGCGAAGACGTACGACTACTTCCTCTAAGTTGTGTCAACACTTCCACAGTCGGTCTGTGTGGGTACGTAGACAACACTCTCCCCTCTCGTTGCTATGCATCACATGATCTTGCGTGTGCGTAGGAAATTTTTTGAAATTACTACGAAACCCAACAGTGGCATCCGAGCCTAGGTTATTTATGTTGATGTTATATGCACGAGTAGAACACAAGTGAGTTGTGGGTGATATAAGTCATACTGCCTACCAGCATGTCATACTTTGGTTCGGCGGCATTGTTGGACGAGACGACCCAGACCAACATTACGCGTACGCTTACGCGAGACCGGTTTCCCCGACGTGCTTTGCACATAGGTGGCTTGCGGGCGACTGTCTCTCCAACTTTAGTTGAACCAAGTATGGCTACGCCCGGTCCTTGCGAAGGTTAAAACGGAGTCTATTTGACAAACTATCGTTGTGGTTTTGATGCGTAGGTGAGATTGGTTCTTGCTTAAGCCCGTAGCAGCCACGTAAAACTTGCAACAACAAAGTAGAGGACGTCTAACTTGTTTTTGCAGGGCATGTTGTGATGTGATATGGTCAAGACATGATGCTGAATTTTATTGTATGAGATGATCATGTTTTGTAACCGAGTTATCGGCAACTGGCAGGAGCCTTATGGTTTTCATTTTATTGTATGCAATGAAATCGCGATGTAATGCTTTACTTTATTACTAAGCGGTAGTGATAGTCGTGGAAGCACAAGCTTGGCGAGACGACAACGATGCTACGATAGAGATCAAGGTGTCACGCCGGTGACGATGGTGATCACGACGGTGCTTCGCAGATGGAGATCACAAGCACAAGATGATGATGGCCATATCATATCACTTATATTGATTGCATGTGATGTTTATCCTTTTATGCATCTTATCTTGCTTTGATTGACGGTAGCATTATAAGATGATCTCTCACTAAATTATCAAGAAGTGTTCTCCCTGAGTATGCACCGTTGCGAAAGTTCTTCGTGCTGAGACACCACGTGATGATCGGGTGTGATAGGTTCTACGTTCAAATACAACGGGTGCAAAATAGTTGCGCACGCGGAATACTCAGGTTATACTTGACGAGCCAAGCATATACAGACACTGGTAGAAAAAGGGCCTATAGTCCCGGTTCGTAAGGGCCTTTAGTCCCGGTTCAGGAATCGGGACTAAAGTGTCGGTACTAATACCTCCACCCTTTAGTCCCGGTTCAATCCAGAACCGGGACTAAAGGCCCTCCACGTGGGCAGTGCGCAGAGCCCAGTCAGGAGACCCTTTGGTCCCGGTTGGTGCCACCAACCGGGACCAAAGGGTCTCCTGACTGGGCTCTGCGCACGTGGAGACCCTTTGGTCCCGGTTGGTGGCACCAACCGGGACCAATAGGCATCCACGCGTCAGCACTTCTGTGGCTGGGGTTTTTGTTTTTTTTTGAAAGGGTGGGGGGGTTGGGGTTTTAGGGGGTTAATTTAGGTGTTTCATATATTGTGTTAGCTAGTTATAATTAATAGAGAGAAGTGTCCTCTGTTATGTCTGTGCTTGGTCGACGCTACGTACTATACATACGTATATAGAGAGGACTAGACACGCTAGCTAGCTAGTAAGCAAACGAAGGAAACAGAAGATCGTCATGAACATATATGCATATATACAGAGAGAAGTGATATCGACCACCTCTCCTTCTCCGAGAGATTGGTCGAACAACAAGTTCTCGTATATCTATCTGACACTACTGGCTACATATATACAGTAATTATCTCTTACAAATATAATCATACGGACTCAGGGTTAACATAGAATTCTCCGTCTTCAGGGATCACGTGGTCAAGAAAGAATGCCGCCAATTCCTCTTGAATTCCTCGCATGCGAGCTGGTGCTAGGAGTTCATCCCGCTTCCGAAACATCTAATTTAAAGAAGGGGGTTAATACATATATATATGAATGAATGAAACTCAACACAAATGATGGTAATAATATAAAATTTTGAATGTTGTTATTTACGTACTTCATATTGTTCGTCAGTGTAGCCCCGCTCATAGGTCGTATGGCGGATGGACTCGCAAACATAGTAACCACAGAAATCATTCCCTTGTTGCTGCCACAACCACTTTACAAGAAATAGAGGTTAATCAAACTGATAAGCAAGAATGCCAAATGGTATTGATGAAACTAGCGCTTGAATGACTAGTAGATGCGCTTAAAATGCTACTATAGCTAGTACTTACTTTCGGGTGTCTAAATTGCAGCTCCTTCAGCAGTCCCGGAGCTTTTCTGGTGAATTTTCTCCAAACCCTGCCGGACAAAGAAAACAATTACTTGATATATCAGGAAATGAACAAAGTTGCTGATATGGTGGATAATGATCGATTTAACTTACTTCTCGAGTATTTGAGTCATGTCTGCATAGTCCTTGGGATCTTTTCGTCTTGAGTCTAAGACGGTTACTAGTCCCTGCTCAAGCTTAATATGTAGGAGAATATAGTGGAAACTGCACACGCATGCATAACTCATCAATTACATTACTATAACCTTGACTAATATATAAGGGAAACCGAATACGCACAAGACAGTAACACTCACTTGAAGTTGTAAGGAAAGAGTATTATATCTTTGTTTTGATTTATTATCAACGATTCTAGCATGCTGGCCTCGGTTTCTGCGGCAT